>NW_008824053.1:10040125-10058739 GCF_000699105.1 Pygoscelis adeliae | reverse complement strand
TCTCCAATTCCCTGCTAGAAAGGGAAGGAATGAGAAAAAGCCTGAGAGCTTTTTCTGAGCTGAAGGATTTAATACCTAACTGCATGGAAAAATTATCACATTGCTTTTCTCTGATCCTGTACCACTTTTATTTTACTTGGCAGAGTGGAGTTTATCCCTTTAGACTCAGCCCAACAGTTGTTGCTCAGACAAAACCTTGTGTCAGAGAGCGCTGTGCTGGAGCAGGGTGCATGACAGAGCGTATTGCAAGATTTATGCTAAATGACACACATATTTTTCAGCATCTCGGGGAAAGAACGATGGGGATTTGTGTTTAGAACTTTTGGCTCTCCCCTAAAATATTATAAGGAACATTTTGCTCTATCTTGCCAGTTCTTTTTCACCCATGAAGTACTGCAATATCTACTAGCAAATGTAGATAGAGACAATTATTTACTCTCTTTGCCAAGGCCTGGGAATAAAAATAAATAAATCCATATTTATTTTGTTTGTAGAAAAGGGCAGACTCTCCCTTATGACTAGTTTGGCACTAGCCAAAAAGCACTAAGTGGTGGGCTTCTCACAGAATTCGGAAATTACTCACCAATTTGAAAATGCAGAGAAATATATCACATCCTTCCTTTATGCCATGGGTACTAGTGATGTAGAGTTACGCTGCAAATATTGACATAAAATAGTGTGTGACATAAAGTAATTCACAGGGTGTATTCCTGTGAACACGTCCAATAACAAGCCTTCGATGGTGTCGCTGAGCCTGTCTGTTGCTACCCATTTCCGTTTCAAGTGGGCACACTTTAATTTGGACATTTCCTTCTATTGCCTCTTGAAATTCTAAGCTACAGTTCACCACTCCCTGAATGAAAATATACTCTTCACAGATTGAACAAAGCAAAGGCTAAAAAAATAACTGTGTCAAGCATTCCATGAGTCCAGTGCTGTTTGCATCAAGCTTTTATCAAACAATTGCAAATAATGAACAAACTGACGATCTTCAGTCCAAGTAGCCAGAATTTTTCAGATCATGTCTCTTTTTCTCTGTATGTGTAGAGCCCAATCACGCACAGCCTTGATCCTAAATACTGGGATCTCTAAGTGATGCTAGCATAAGAGGTGTTTGTTAATAAGCATAATTTCTGCATAGGCAAATAGGAAAGTAATTTGCTAATAAATTCCTTGATGATTCTTTCAGTAGCATTTCTTTTTAAAGTTACCCAAACAAAATCAGTTTTAGCAGGCCAGTGGTTTGAATACTTAGTGGTTTTCTTTGTCTCTAGATTGGGGAACCAAAACTTGTGTTCTGCCTGGACTGCTCTGCAGAAACCATGAGCAGTCGCCTTCTGATGAGAAGTCAGAGCAGTCAGCACTCTGGTAACGCCGGAACCATCAAGGAAGGAATCGAAAGCTATTACCAAGCATCAAAACCTGTGATCGCATACTATGAAAGGAAGACACAGTTATGCAAGGTAAATTGCTTGACCTTTTGAATTAAATTATTGCTTTTTACTTCCATTATATGAGCAATATTTGGAAAATACTGACACGACATGATTTACGAACTGTATTAGTTTCTGCGCTTTCCAGTTTGTTCTCATCTTACGCTTCCCTGGTTTGTTTGCGACTTCTACAAACTTCTGGGTTCCACAGTACAATTTGAAAGAATAAAAAAGATTTGAAAGATTAAAAATTTATCCTGAGTCTGAGAACATATCCTGAATCACTACCTCATCTGTATAGAATCTCTTATTAAACATTAATGCTGGAACGCTTTTCTTTAAGTATTAGGATTTATTTCTCTATAAGGGCTTTCAGAGTTAGGATGAAAGATTATATTAATCCAAAGCCCTTTAGTTAAATTTACAAAACTGACAGTGTATATCCTGAAATAAGAGAGACCTGTACACAAGAAAGATCTTTCTGCTGGAACAAATGACATAGTTGTATTAATGTCAATTAATTACCTCAGTTTACATCTGCTGAGGATGTGATATTTAAAGCATTCTTTTTATTTGCTAATCAATACTCTTCAGAGAATCAAGAAAAATTCCATCAATGCAATTAACTTTGGTGGCACATCTGTAAACTCATTCATACGGGATGTTCATATTTCTTTTTATATATTTCTCTGCTCCATTGTGGCAAACTATCTCTTATGTTCAGCTACTGAAAGATCTAGTCCTACTGATCCTTCTTGTCCTAAAAGAGAAAGAATCCAATAACAGTTTCTGGAAATATTATGGGAGTTTTTTTTCTAGAGGCTGTAGCAAACATGCAATTCACATGTCCCAAACCTTTCTTCTCTGCAAAGTTCCCAAAGGAGAAACATGCAGCTAATTTATGCACCCATATCCTGACCTGAGAACAGAGTAAATGACATAGTCCTGAGAAAAATGACACTCAAAGGGAGAGTCCTGATTTTTGTCCTTTGCCAGCCCCACACTAAGTGCACAGAAGGCAAACTGTAGAGTGGCACACACACAAAAATGCCCAATTACTTTTCTTTTTTAAGCTTAAGAATGATTATCTAGTTTTATTTGTATTGTCTTTGACGAGCTACCTTGCCAACATTGCAAGGATGTGTCTAATTAAGAATTCGGTACAATACACCAACACAGTGAGATGATGCAAAGGAAAACAGAGCTCTGTATCTCTGAGATCTTATTCCAGTGAGCTGTGCCTACCGCAGTGTTTCCCTTTTTGAAACATCAGGGAAGTGACAGCCCCAAAGAGAATGAAACTACACTAAATACTTTCACACAGATTTTGCATTCATGGTCTGCCTTATTTCACTTGATACGAGCTCTCCGTGCCCTTCCTTAATACTTCTGCTGCAAGTTTCTGCTCCATCTCCTGTGCAACCTATGCAGTGGCAAAACATGCAGTCTTTTCTTGAAAGCTTATAGCTCATTAGCTCCTTAAGGGACTCGCCTAGTCTATGGGTCAGAACTGGATATGTGCTTTGCACTCTTTTATCATTAGTTTTTGGAGGAACTGACATTGTGTGTTTGCATGTTAGAAAATATTCGTGCATTGCTTGAACAGCGTTTACACTGTTTTTCCTGCAATGTCTGTACAGTGTCTGTACTTGCTTCTGATGAATGTAGGTGTTCAACGTACTTCCACCTTCTGGATGGGACTATTGGGTATGAAAGCTCTGTAAAATCAGCTTTATAAACATTATCATGTAAAATGTCCTTTTAAGGTTGAAAAATGTGTTCTGTTTTTCTTGAACACAGGTACTGTGTATTGAAATGTCTACCTCATCCGCTTTTTACTAAACTGATAAAATACACATCAGCTATTAAAGGTGTGATTCCATTATGGACTTAAGTAAAGTACGGAGATGCCCCCTCCCCAACCCTTATGATGTAGTTAATTACATGTTCAGTTATTTATCAGCATTTAGAGAACACTGTCAAAATACTCAGCAGAGGTAGGCTGTTAAAATTAATCCTCCCAGGCTATCCTTGTCACCTTCAGCCAGCCTCGGGTACAAGCCTGCAGCCCTGGTGCCTGTACAGCAAGGAGCAGAAGCAAATGTAGTTTTCATACAAGAAGCATGTTAATGTTTCATTGTTCATGGGTGAGAAAAGTGATTTTTTTAACCAAGTGCTGTTGAACAGTTGTGGGAATCTATTTTAAAGTTTACTTTGGACCTAAAGTGGAAAAGTAGGTCTGAGCACTTTTTTGTGCAGGGCAATTGACTTCAATAGCTATTCTGATCCAAATATTCCTTATCGCTTCTGCACTGGACAGTGCTGGAATAAAAAAGAAGAACATTTAGTTTTGGAAATACACTTAATACTGTGAAACAAAGTAATATCTTTTCTGGAAGGAATGCTTGTTTAGGAAATTTTTCTAGGCAATTTTCCTGGATAAGTGAACTCAAAGAGTTCAATCACACAGTCTGACTTGGTCAACGACGCAACTCGAGCGTAGTGCCTGGCGTAGTGGCATCCTTCCAGTGCCCGGTCCTGCTTTGAGCAGGAAGTTGGACTAGATGACCCACTGAGGTTCTTTCCAACCTGTATTATTAACCTGTAAATGCACATCTTGCAAACCTATACATTATTTGGCTCAACAATTTGACGAATAAAGACAAAGAAAAAACAGTTAAGACTTGGTCAACAGCTGTTTTGAAACAAAGAGAATTAGATAACACAAAATGTGTAACTGTTAGCTATGTGGGAAATTAAGAGAAAATAGACATTTATGTTTACAGTTTTAAAACTATTTTAGTGGTGAATATGTTTAGGCTGCATGTGTTGAAGAAAGCAGAGAGTAAAGGGGAAGTTTGCAATTCCCAGGACACGGGGTTAGGTTCTTATTTATAGCAACGTATTTTACAGACTGCTAAGCATTGATATTAGCAGCCACTCTGATGTTCTCTGAATGAAGAAAGGAAATTCAGGTGGAAAGCAGAAAAAATATCAGTAACACTTCTGACTGCAGGGTTTTTTTTGTGGGCAAGGCTAAAATAGTCCTTTTTTTTTATATTCTGTTATTTGTAATATCATACACATACATAGAAGACTTAGACTTTACCTAGATGCAGTCTAACATGTTTAATATTTTTAATATTTTAATAGTTTTTAAATGTTTTTAATGATTTTAATTATAACACCACACATTTTCAGCTTTGGGAATCTGTTCATTCCTAAGTGGGCTTTATTACTCTCCAGCATTGACCAGAGCTGGTTGAAGAGGTTAATGCTCCAATTAAGATGCTGCTGCCTCTATAATTCTGCTCACTGAAAGAACTGTGTGTATGTTTCCTAATCCATTTCAGGCAAAGCCACCAAAGTTAATTTACAAGTGTTGATTTGAAGACCCCTTAAAATAAATGATCTCATCTACATTCATGGATTTTTTTAAAATAATCCATGGTCCTTCATGTAAATACAGGCCAGAGGCTTGTGCACTTTTTTTCTCAGGCAGAGCTGGTTGGATCCAATAGCTTCAGGGAAGTGATGTCTTACCTGAAGGTGCTGTTTGCAGATCCAGGTCAGTCTGTGATCCCAGGATAAGTGATGGTCAAAGCATCTGAAGAGAAGCTATTTAAGAGAGAAAGAGAAGAAGGGTCTAAAAGAATCTTTAGTTGCCTTCTTTTGGAAAGTTATTCCTGCCCAGGCTTGTTTCTTCAACAGAAGCAGTTCTTCAGTGGAAGGCCCATGCGAGCTTTATGTCCCTTGAGATGCCAGCCGTGCACTTTCTTAATAATTCAGAGGAGTGGATGCTGAGATTTTAAGAGGACTATTAGAGTCTAAATCCCACCTAACTGCCATGAAAATTCAGCTTTAACCTTTCCTAGCCAGCTTACTGCAATGTGTGACTAAGCACCACTAATAATTGTAGGTGAAATAGTGTTTAATTGTATAAGCGATCATGTCTTGTAGGGCTTAACTATAGCACCCAGTCCCTCCTTTGCCACAGAAAAGAAAATCAGAACTGTGAAATAGACTTGTTTAACAAGAAAATAGGGTTGGCATATTGGTATTATCTGATTTCTCAATTTTAAGTGTATTTAGGGCTGGGCAAAGTTTTCCACAGATTGGGAACAGCACATGGCAACAGTGCTAATGTGTTTAACTTGTCGTATCCAGCCTAAAAGTTTTCAGTGCTGAAACAGGCACATTAAATATGCAAATGTAAATTTCAGTCCTGGGCATAAGGCCAGCAGAAGGTCTGGTGTGGGAATTAGATGTTGGATGAGTACTCAGTGGAGGAGGAACTGATCTGTCGTGCCATATCAAGGTGTGCTTAGGACTACATTGTCAAATTAGCTTTCTCATTCTCTGCATTGGAACGGGTGTTACAGCATGGATGGAAGGAGCCTAATGAACACAGTAGAGACAGAAAAACTCAAGTCTGACCTAGCTTCCTCTGCAGTCATTAGGAATTCTCTCTTTGCTTTGCTTGCACAGAAGAGACAAAGTTATATGGTTGTTAGAGCATTCCCATTTTAATCAATGAGAATTTTATGACCTTCTCTAAACCTAGAATTATTGTGCATAGATGCATTCATAAATAACTAATATGATATTTGGAAATTGAACATTTTTCCATTCCGCTGACTTCTGAACAAGAACAATGACCTGATGAAGCTGCCAAAAGATCAGGACTCTGTTTGAAATTTCCCTTTGACCATGATTACCTGTCAGTGTTTCTGTTCAGCAGTGGAAGCATGAGGCGTGCACAAAGGGTGGAGAATTTGGGTGCAGATGGAACATCTGTGAACCTGACCGGAATAAAATGGTGATCCTTCCAGGCACGCAGCTGAGATGAACTGTGATGTAACTCACGGTGATATATTTACAAGGGAAGATAAACTGACTGAAGAATGAAGGGCAAAGAATGACAGTGTCCTCTGCTCACTTTTCTGCTAAGGCATTAATTTTCTAAATTGTGTTCTGGAAGGTAAAGTAGTTGTAACAATAAGCTAGAAATTTTCCAATTAATTTTTAAAAGATCATGTTTTGGGGATATAGTTTAATATTCCATAATTTCTTTTATAGCCAGTTACAGAACACCCACCGGCTGCTAAGGACAGCAAGCTGGTGCTTTTTAACAAAGACCTACTGGAAGTGCAAGGACTGAAAGCACTACTCACAAAAACAGTTGCAAGCTGCCTGATTCTGTGGGAATCAGATGTTGCAGATGAATGAAATGAAATGAAATGAAATGCGCTATGGTAGCTGTAGTAAGCAGGTAGATACTGTTGTTTTTAAATTATTTCTCAGTGATTTCCAAGGCAGCTGGACAGAAAAGTGCGTCTGAAAATGTAGTAGGCACCTACTTGTGTTTTAACGTGGCTAAATGTAAATACCTTTGAATATATGGCCCTCTGTCAGTTGAGAAGAAAGGGAGAAAAAAACCTGATTGTTTTTAATATCTGACTCATCCTTTAAAGCTTTTTTCAAGTGACAGTATGTAGGAGGGTAATAAGTAATGGAGAAGAGCAATGCATTGGTAGTCAAGCAAGGCAAAACTGATCCTACCTAGCTAACGCAAGACACCTAGTAGGTGACTTAAATACAAGTTCCCCTATTCAAAGTCATCTGAGGAAAAGGGTCATGAGTAAACAAATAAGGTAGGCAGTCCAGAGCAGAGGATTTTCAAGGATGTCCAAAAACCTTCACTGTTGCAGATCACGTGCTATGGAAGCTTAGCCTACAAAGTTCAACCAAAATGCTTTTTCTTTTTCTTTTCCTTTTTCTTTTTCTTTTTCTTTTTCTTTTTCTTTTTCTTTTTCTTTTTCTTTTTCTTTTTCTTTTTCTTTTTCTTTTTCTTTTTCTTTTTCTTTTTCTTTTTCTTTTTCTTTTTCTTTTTCTTTTTTTCTTTTTCTTTTTCTTTTTCTTTTTCTTTTTCTTTTTCTTTTTCTTTTTCTTCCTCTTTCTCTTTTTCTTCTTCTTTCTTTTTCTTTTTTTTCTTCTTTTTTCACCGTGTTGTTCTATTGTTTCTTTCTATAATCAGTTGAAGTCACATGCTGGGTAAGCAGTAGTTACTAGATTCTTATTACAAACATTTTCCATAGCCGTTATGAAAGAACGAGTGACCATCCACCCTTTCATGATCTTCCACTTCTGAGCCTTCTCATGCTGATCCCCTGTTAGAAGTTTCTCTGGGGAGGGGCAAATGTGTACTTTTCCCTTTAGAGAAGGGATAATCAACGGTAATAGTGATAGCAGGCATGTAATTTATTTCCGTCTTTTGAAAGGTTGTCAGAGAATCATTAACCCTGGTAGGTAAGTAGGTGGGGAACAAAGGAACAAGTGTTTCTATGTCACCCCCCTTGCTGGCTTGTGACCCATTAGATGAGACACCGGTCTAGAAAGATACATCAGAAACATTAGCAGGGGATTATAGATAAAACACAATGGTAACTTCATGCCAAATGCGAATAGGTATTGGGGCAGGGTGTTTCCACGGGATTTCCGGACAGCTTGATCCATTGCTCTGAGAACCAGGTACTGCACTGTCTCAGAGAGGTTTTTAACACTCTTTTTAATGACAAAGATATAAATCTTAGTGACATACAGCTGAACTTGACTGACCTTCAATAAGAAGCTTCTAACTAGTGAGTTTATTCCAGAGTCTCAGTCTGTCTTTCTGAAAACGGTGGTCCTCAGTCATCCTCTACAGACAGTTGGGCTTTTCTTAGTGGCAGTATACATCTAGGGTTCTAAATCCCAAAAACTACGACAAATGGAGATTTTATGACAGAAAATTTAATTGGCTAATTTTAATGCCAAAAGGAGCAACATTGTACTACGAAGATGATTATTCCTGTCATTTTTCATATGAGCTCATTAAATTTCTCTGTATTTGAAGTTACCTAAAGCCATAGTGGCATTTCAAAACTGGAAGCACTATGGAAAACTGTATCTGGATCGTGCTTTTATGGGAAGATGGTAGCCTTGAATAACCTTGAAAACAGTCCTAATTTATGAGGTTTGTTATAATTTGAGAAAGAGATATACACAGTTTTCTCTCCTGGAGCTGCAGAGAGTGTCACTGAATTACTGTGGTACTAGCTGTGAATTATTGTTACATTAAGTTAGTTTTGTGCCACGACTTTAAGTTAGTTTTAGGAACTGGACCTTTGTTATTTAGGGGGCTGTCATTAGTCACACTCTTCCATATTTTACTGTGACTGTTAGGAAGGCAGCATTGCAGCCAGTCATAAAGGGTGGCAATTTCCATGCTCACAAACCTAATTCTTTATCGAAACTGCCTAGATCTAGACCTGAGTATCAGTCCCAGTTCTAGAAGAGGTCGCCGAAAAGCCAATGGCAGTATCAGCTGTGCTGATTAGGTTAGATCGGTTATCCAGTGCAGATGTATTTATGGAATAAAGAGATAATAAAAATACATATTAAGACAAAAGAGCTTTGAAACGGCTGTGGCCTTCACCCTGTGTGAAGTATATTTCCCGTGGGATAGCCATATGAAAATAGGTGTCTTGGCAGTTGAGACGGACAAAACAAGCTGCTTTATAGCAGCTGAGATGGGAGTTGCTAGTTTTATTAGTAAGTGGAGAAGGTAGGCATTTGGTCCAGATTGTTCACCATTCCCCTTTTCTCTTTGCTACTAGTAAGTAACCCCCTCTTAAACCCTTTGTTTCTGTGGCATAGAAAGCTTCTGAAAGACATGCAGCCCTTGTTTGAGAACTGACCTTTCTAAGGCACCACCTGCTGCTTCGCAAACTATTCCAGCATGTGCGTACTTCAGCATTACATCAAGCAGCGATGTCAGCAAACGCCAGCGTGACAGAGAGCAAGGGAAGCAAGAGAACCGTGCTGCTGAAAGCCTGCCAGGAGGGGAGAGGGTAGTTCAGCTCAGACTGTAAGATACCCTTGCGGTGCATCCAAGGGGACTGAACCCAGTCAGGCATGGCTCCTTAAAGGTTGGCCAGGCTGGTCATTTCCAGTGCTGGAACTGCTGCGTGTGGAGGTAGACTGGCTGGGAGTGCCAGCACTTCCGACAGGATGCAACAAGGGACCAAACTTTGCAGCATCTGTAGATGCCACCAAGAGCGAAACCAAGCTACGGAGCGTGAATGCAATCCCTTGCTGGATCTCTGCAGGGAGCAGCTGCTGACTCCCACACAAGATTTAGCACTGAGGGACTTAAATGTACATTGAGTGCAGTCAGACTGTACAGGAGCTGGCTGCAAGCCGACACCGTATCTGCGAAGAATTTCATGGCCTATTTCAAAAATACATTTTTTGGAGTTTGAAATTCCTTTTATTCTCCTGCAGAACAAAGAGGTGGCAGAAAGTAGGATGGTCAGGAATGTCCCCTTCAAACGTTACAATTGTCTGGCATGCTAGTCAGCAACTTGGAGGTGAAAATGTAACACGTAGTTCAGAAAAACAAGGCTTTAGCAAAGTTGTCATGGGTCCAGTTAAATGTGCGCAAACTCCATGGCATGCATGCATGAAAGACTTAAGCATGGAGAAGCAGAGAGGAAGCTTGCTTTTGAGTAGAGAATCGAGGCTCTCACCAGGCATTTGAGAGGAACTGAATAATCATCAGATGCAATCTGCACGGTGTACACAGCCAGCATGAAAGCTTCTTCGTCACTACTGTTAAGGCAAAAGACAGCTCTCCTTCCTCAAGTGATGGCCTGCATGACGCCCACTGCATGGGATGGACGTGAAACTCATCGCTCAGAAAAGCTCGGTGCTACATTACGTTTTCTAGGGAACACACAGAAGTATTACTGGCTACAAACATCATTCCTCTTTGCTAAAATGCAGCGCTCTCTTCCTCAGCATAGGAGAATAAATTGGTCTTTTTTTTTCATGACTGGACTTCAACAAAAACAAAACCTGAACAGCCTGGACAACCTCTGGCCAAAACAGAATCTTCGGGGTGTTAAAGAAAAAAATTTCTTCGATGAAAGTGAGTTCTCGTACAACAAAACCAGTGCCACTGTAAAACATGCGTTGCCCAAAGGTTGTCATAAAAGCAGAGCCAATTCACCAAGCTTGCAAATACAAATGCACAGAAACACACAACCTCGCTAAGTTACTGCCGCTTGAAAGCTTTTAGGTCAGTCACAGCGTTACGTACTCTGACACTTTAGATGGCAAGAAACAAATTAACAAGTTGCATTAATAGGATGATATCGAAGTTATTCTATTAGGTTTCTTTTGGAGGGTATTAAATATTAAAATAGTTTCTAAAAATCTTTGGAAACTGTTCTGTATATCAAAGGTGTAATTTTACTTTAAAACATGAGTACTTTGGAGAAAGAGCTTAAGCTCCCGTTTCATTTGATACATTTTTGATACATCCCAGGACATTTGATTAATGTACTTTGCTCCAGAGGATGGAGCCTACAGAATCTTCGCACATAAATCTGTGGAAACACAGTGAATAATTTGGTTTATGAAAGCTGTTCCTCTACATTAGTATGCTTATAACACGAAACAGAACAACTTTGATTTTGTATTGGACCAGTTTTTTGTGCCAGTGTTTAGATTCTGAGATAATTCTTTGTAATTTAATCAAAACTAATGTTTTTTGCCTGCTTCACAGGTTGATGCAGAAGGAACACAGGAGGATGTTTTTCTGGAAGTCTGCAAGACAATTGACTCTTTTCTGAAAAAGGAAGAGGAAGCATTTTCTTCTTCAACAGAAACGCAGTAATGGCGTGTACACGGCCTCACCTCACGTGCACTAGACAGTCATGGTTAAAACGCTGTTCAAAGCAATACCGCTTTCTTGAGAGGTATCTGCAATCTGTGCATGTGGTATGTCACTTTAGATGAAGTCTTTTTTCTCTGTTCTGACAATACACTCAATAGAAAGTGGTCTGTATGCTAACTCTACACTAAGAACTATATATTGTTTTATTGGTTGTTTGCTCTTCACGGGTTAAAAGCAGCATGGTGAACAGCAGCTCTGGTTTGTATTTCATGATCGCACACATTTGATTGGAAGTCAAACAGCGCCTGGCCAGCAGTGAGCTCTTCAACCACATCAGTCACCATTTAGCATATTAACTTTAAGATTACTGCACACAAGTTTCCCATTGGTTATTATTTTCTTTTAATTAACAGTATTAATTCTTGTGGTATCACTTAGCTTGTTCTTGCGTTTTAGTGACTAAAATCTGTTCTGTTACGTGCAGCTGTAAGACAGCTGGAATTAGTCACGCTAGAAGCTAAAATAAAATTTTCACACGTCCCCAGAACACTATTACAAGAAGAAGCAGAAAAATTAATTGAAGGTGAAGATACAGTTGAATATTGTGGAAGTCTGTCAGTCCATTACCGTGGAGCAGACACCGTTTTTGAGACAGCCTTGTCTTCTGCTGCGAATTGTAGGATATTTTAAGTGACGACTTCCCAGTTTTGTGAGCTGAGGTGAAAATATTGATTGTATAAGTAAATGTGCAATCCAGTAATTATCCATATTAACAGCAGGTTTACTATATTAATTAAAGTCTACATATAAAGTTGACTATGAGCTAGAATATATGAAGATGCCTTTAAATCATACTTTGGCAGCATTTCAAATGCAAAATTCAGATCATCCTGGGGTGAGGAGGGGGAAGGAAAACGTCAGGGGTTATTTCATTCATATTGCTTGCATCTTTAGTAAGCCATTTATCTGTAGTAGCTGCAAAAAAGTCTGTAAAAATCATATCGTATTTCCATTAGGTTAACCAAAATATTGTGGAGTTTCTTTGGTATTGATAGCTAAATAAAAGCTTGTTTGACATTCCTGTAAAGTAATTGCATCCTCTTACGGGAACTACTGGATGAATTCACAGTTGAAGTGGGTTGCATGATTGCTCTTACTGTCAAAGTTGTACTTTATGCGGCAGATTTGTATTTTTAAAGTTACCTTTCTTGTAATGAAGGCATAATACAAATAAAACGTACAAAAATGAGGAGTAATGATTTCTGTTACAGTATATGTGGGTTTAATCCTTTTTAAAGCACAGTACATGACTTGAAAATATAGCTCAAATCAGCATGCTTACAGAGTACGTTTTTTCTCCATTCAGGGCAGAGTCTTCTGTTTTCTTTTTCTTCCTTGGCATTTGCCCTGTGAATGCTAATTCAATTATTTTTTTAAGGGACTGTTTTAGATATGTTCTTATCCTTCATATCCTGGATGTTCCGTCTTTCCTGGGTCCTTTTATAGCCTACATTTTACCTCTGATGCTCTAGGAGGTGCTTCTCCAGCTCCAGACCAGTGCCATTAAGTAACCAGTAACGTCTGCAGTACAACAGCTTTAAGCGAGCGACTCCCATAATGCATCAGCGTGAGAAGGCCGGTTTTTCTAAAGCCAGCCTTGAAGCACTGGCAGCTGTCTGGTGTAGTATTTTTCCAGAAGAAAAAGTAAAACATTCTGGAGTTACCATGAAGTTGCAAATTCATCTGGATAGGTTGTCTGGAGTATTTTTTATTACTTCTAATTACAATATAAGTTAAAAAGTGTGGAGTATCATACTTGTGCAGGATGGGAACAGAGGCAACAATCAGCTGCTATTTTTTTTTTTTTTAAATCGGGTTACAAAAATTATTTAACATACAGTTTCAGCTGAATTTTTCTTTCTGCTTCTTCTGGTCTTTTCTGTGGAACAAAAAAAAAATTCCCATGCTTGGCTGGGTGTATGTGCATTAGAGATCTATTTGCATATGTTTATAATGTATGCAAGAGAAATAGCTGTATATGCATGCATATGGAAATATAAATATTTATACATATTCAATAAAAAGAGGACTTATCCAAGACACTTCTTTCTTGGGTGATTCAGACTTGAAATTCTCCTTCTGCTTCAAATCTCATTCAAATTACACCATGGCTTTTTGTTCTTCCCAAGCTATCCTAAACTGATGACTGAATATTTGCACTTAATCGTATTTTCACGAGTGTACTTCTGTTATTTTCTTCCAGTAGTTTTTTCAGGATATCAACAGGAAGCAAAGATTACCACAGATTCTTTCCCTGATAATACACCTTCACCAACTCTAGCTTCCTATAAACAGTGTGAATGACGTGGAAAGCACATTCATTATTGTATTAGAGAGCCTCTCAGAGCAGTATCTTTTCCAATTAAAAACTGAAATACATCATGTGAATTTGTGTTGTATTTTTTTGAGGTTTATTAAATTTATCTAAGTATACTAGATACTTGAGATATGTTTACATAATGATACTTGCTCAGTGTTTTAGTAACTGTACTGTATTACCTTCTAAGTAGATTAAATGCTTAAAATTCTTTTTTTCTGAAGCAAAAAATAACTACACCTGAATTTATTGCAAAACTTAATACTGATCGGTTTATAATTAAAGTTATTAGGTGCAGCCAGCCAATTATCCTTCTTATTGCCATCTTTTAAAGTCAAATTAGTTCTTTTCTAGCTAATGACTCTGAGTATTCAAGTTTCAAAGCAACTGGAAGTCTATTACAGTTATAAAATAATCAAGTGTTTCTGAATCACAAGCTATACATTTCAATAGAAAATATATTAACTAAAATATGTCACAATAATTACAAAGCTTCTCAGACAATGGTATATAGTGTACCAAGGCTACTAAAATCTGAATTTTCTGCAATCTGAAAAAGAACAGTTTGTAAGTAAAATATGAGAAATCTAGAATGCTAATCCTGCAAAAGGCAAAGCATATTTTAGTAGGCGCAGAGCACCATCAGTTCCCACTGAAATTAACAGCAGAGGAAGGCGCTGGGCATCTTGCAGGTCTGCATAGTGAGTATTTGTATGACGTATTAAAATGTCCTTTTAATGTTTTCCATCTTGATTAAAAAGTCAGAACTACACAGAAAGGAAGTCACAGTAAGCATTCTATATATAAACAGACTGTATCCACATAGTTTATTTCTCACAGTTCTCCTGACAATTGAACATTATTTAAGAACATACTGTATACACAGATAAGAAGAAACATACAAAATGTTTTAAATGATGCACAACAAAATCCAGCAGTATAAAAGAATGCATGTGAACCCTTGCTCACTGCTCAGGCTAAATTTAATCACTGTTTAAATAGTAATAAAAATACAATCTTTCATGGATCTTGTGCAGACTACAAAAGAGGAAAAATTATTACCATATATATGATTTATATTAGGCAGTTTTCTTTGATGAGTTGCACTAACAACTCCAAATACAGAGGCAGAAGGCTGTGTATTTTATTTTGAAGGAGTTAATGTTGAGTATTAGAGACTTTACACAGTTACTACCACTGGCACTTTTCACCATATTTTGTACACATCACATGATCATCTTATATAACATTACATTTAAAAAATATATCTGAGTGACAATTTTATAACATTCACACACCATGAGCTGGTTAAGGAAGCAATGCCACAGTTGCCCCCTGTAGTGCTTCACTGTTGGTAAATAGAGTTCATCGTGGTTTTAAAAAAACAAAAACAAAAAAAAAGAAAAAAAATTAAAAAAATTGAAAGTCAATGTGATTAAGCAGCTCCGATTTAATAAAGGCCTGTAACCAACCATCGCTGAGACAGTGAGTATTTTTTAGAGTACATCCTAGAAGCAAACACTGTCATTGGTTAAAACCTTGCCTAAAGAAGTCAGTTACTGTGCTGAAAACTATTTCACAACAAAACTGCAAGCTACTAAACTTTTTATATAAATACTTCATCTCCTCTGGATCTCATTATAACCAAGTTCTTCAAAGCCTTTGGAATTTACTCTCTCTTTAATGTGTGCTCTCATTTCTGGCTCACCCTTTTGTATGTTTTTCTTTTGTGTTTAGATTCACCACCTAAAAATGACTAATGTGGTGAAAGAAAAGTCTCCCAGTGAAACCTTCTGCACACTAGGAATGTTCAGCTGCTGTTCAGTGATCTAGAACCATGACAGCTCAAAGCTGTAGTTTGACAAGTACACCCAGGAAGCTGTCATGCTGTGAGCGACATTTCAGGGAAAGCAGAGTCTTTCCAAAATGTGCACAGAATTAACAATGGTGCCATTGTTATTTTTCAAAGAGGATAGTAAGCCCAAGATGGTAGATCTGCTTCCCATGTCATCTATTTGCTGGAAAGTAGTTTGGGTCAAGATAATTGTAACTGGTGCCCTGGGACATGCAGTAGTCTCTGTCTAAAAATGTCTCTGCTCTGTAAATAGGTTCTAACTGATGATCTTCCTTATGAATCTCTGTTTCATGCAGACTGCAAGGGAAAGAAAAAGATAAGAGATTAAAAGTCAAATATTTTCCTTATCTTTAACTTTCAGAAACAGTGATCATATTAACAGATTCATACCAAATTTGATACAATTAATTCATAAAGTATAATTTCCCCCACTATTTAACAGTACCAAACCTATCTGTCCACTGTATTAAGAAAAAAAAAATTATACATCCAGAACACACAAAATATATCTCCCACAAATATATCCTAAAGTATCTTCCACTTCACCCAACACAGGAGATGTGTCCTATGCTGGAGTGAAGTTTTCCAACATACACAGCAATTAAGCCACATAGGGATAGTCAAGCTAATCACAAATAACAAGTAGAAGCGTATGCTGCTCACCAGTCAGAACAAGAATCACAGAAATCCAAGGACATTTCTTGAGGGCAGTCTTGGCAGTGCCACCGAACACCCTGGATAGGTTCAATTCCGCAGTTATCACACTGTGAAGCAGATGGAAGAGCATTGAAAAAACAGCAACTGTAATCACTTACGTTAGTAACAGTATGCACCAATACACCATATAGAAAGGCATGTATGTAGGTCGATTACTACTAGCCCACACAGCTGAATCCTTCTCATCACAGACCATAATGTATTCATGGGTAAAGAAGTCCTCATACTCTAGGAGAGGCCCTCCAGAGCCCTGAGGATTGATCAATCTTTCTCCCACTTTGCTTCCCACTCCCCAAATGCTCCATGTTGACATTATCCTCCTGCTCAACAAAAGCAGACCTAGTCCTGCCTGCAGTCACTGCTTATCCTCACATGGCTGTAAGAACTGCTGCGACACAATACATGAACGTGATGTTTCTATTGCTTAAGTCCAACCATGTGAAATGTCTAAGTACAGATTCACTTTCCATGGCAGAAGCAAGCAGTGAGGCTAGACCAGTAGAGCCTGTTGATGGGCTGCAGATCAGGACACCAGAGACCAGACTGATGCACTTTCAGATTCAGGAAACATAGTAACACATTATAGGTGGGCTGGAACTAAAAGCCAGGTGGTTGGTAAGGACGTGGGACAACATATTCAGGGAAGGGAACAGAAGTCTAAAACTAAAGCTGAGCAAGAAGACGAGAACTAATCCCCTGAGAAGAATCAGGGACAACGCAACAGCAGCTAAGTGCAAGAACAGTGTGGCATGAAGAGGGGCAGAAATGCAAAGATATTTGACAAAAAAAGGAAACCTGGAAAATGAGACTTCAAGGCAAGGAGAACTTTTCGAAAATCTAAACTCTGAAGAGTGCTGCAGAGACAGGATTGAAAAGGAAAAAGAAATGTGGGAAACAAGCCTGTGCTCCCATAGCTCACCCTCCTTCAGAACCTGAAGTTCTCTCACAGCATCTGTGAAA
The DNA here is from genome assembly GCF_000699105.1 of Pygoscelis adeliae. Taxonomy (NCBI): domain Eukaryota; kingdom Metazoa; phylum Chordata; class Aves; order Sphenisciformes; family Spheniscidae; genus Pygoscelis; species Pygoscelis adeliae. Next base: position 10,041,676 of record NW_008824053.1, on the reverse strand, counting down.
CCCACTCGCAGAGCAGCTCGTTCCCAGCCATAACTAATCCACTCAGGGTTACAAACACCTTACACTTTACAGATTTGTCACAGCTGTATCCCTTCCTTCCACAGGTGGCTTTCAGAGTTTGAGGGCTGATAATGAGGAGGGACTAAGCATACTCAAAGCTGTTCTTTGAAAATATCAAGTTCAGTATAATGCTAAATACTTAAAAAAAAAAAAAATAAAAATTGGTTCCAGTTATCTCAATTTGAGAACCAAGATAGTGGAAACCCTTGACCTTAATTTCTGTGCTCCAGCTTCCTTCTCTTTCCCCTGTGAAACAGAAATACCATGCCTTTCATTTCCTAAGGAAAAAAAAAGGTATTTGCAAAGTGCTCTGATATTATAGCAATGAAAGCCATAAAAAGCCCACAAGGAATTCAATAATTCAATATTCAAAGTAGAGTTTGAATAATGTGTAGTAAATGAGGCTGAAGGTCACGCAGAACCAAAAGTGTTCTGAATGATTGCTTATTAGGTGAGCTCCATCCAGTCCATGCACTGAGCAAGGCAGTGCTCCTGAGGGAAAATAGTATATAATCATGTAGTTTCATAGCTTACTATAATGCGTAATAAAATGAAATTCAGATTGCAAGGAAACTTTCAAACTTTGAATGCTTGACACTGCATAATGCCAATTTACTTTTCAGAGTAATTTTATATAGAAAAAGCAACTAGTTTGTTACCTAGAAGTCTGGTCTGCCTGATCAAAGTTTTGAATTTTGGGAAAGAAAACGCTAACTTAAAAAACAAAAACAAACAAACAAAAAAACCACAATAAAAAACCCCACAAGCCAAAAAAAAAAAAAAAAAAACAAAACCAAATGAAACACACCATGTTAACTTGGGGGGGGAAATAGCAAAAATAAAAAGCGCCTTGGTGGTCTAACACCATGATTAAGTCTCTCAATGTCAACTATCAAGGCTGTCTTAATTTTCCAGTCATTTTGAAATGAACTTTAAACTTAATATCTTTGCATTCTTATATAAATGGGTATTAGAAAATAAATCTAGCTGCATAACACTAAACAACTTGAAGAAACTGTTCCAACATAGCAACCAGTTACACAGAAAACCCCTTGCAAACCAGAAAATACAATGTAGAGAATGCCCTTTCTTTCATGTCGCCTATTAATGGTTGATACTGGGACAATACTTTAGTTTAACTTAATGTTTATTTTCTTAATTTCACATAACTATTGTTTCATCCCCTTGCTTCAACTTCTGCGAGTTATTACTTGATAGGAAGTTGCTACAAAACAAAAAAATTATTAATCTGTTACTGTTCTCATGAAAAATGTTTGTCCCTTCTTTGGCCTCAGGTGGAGGCAAAATGACTCCAAACTCCTAATCAGAGAATTATCATCAATGAATCATTGTCAAAACAGAGTGTAGCGTCAAATGGAATTCTATAATGACTTAACCTGGCTCTAGAGCTGTATTTTCATAATACGAATGAGGAAAAGACCGTATGCTTATTAATTTTCATACAATATCAGTATTCAGTGAAACCTGAGC
>NW_008824053.1:10023958-10040103 GCF_000699105.1 Pygoscelis adeliae | reverse complement strand
TTGTTCTTAAAGAAGATGAGAGAAAACAGACACGTTGAACAAGAACTAAGGAACCAAACTTGCTATATTAAACAAAGCCTTTTTAGGAAATCCAAACCATGTTATCTTTGAAAACTTCCACAATCCACTGAGTAACAGAAGAACACCTCTTAAACTCACCTTGAATCCCACATGCTGCACAAATCCACTTTCTGCATGCATCTGCTGGAGTTTCTGTTTCTTCAGTTTTTTAAACTCTAACAGTTCTTTGTATTCAGGTAACTCTCGATATGTTATTGGAATACTCTCTTCATCCTGTTCATGATTAAAAATAAATGAGAAACATTCTTTACTTTAGGAATATAATAACTATTAAGACATATATTCCATAAATCACTATGTATGATTAACTACCTTTGAGAAAATGCTAGCAATATATTCTAAGAAACATACTGGGAAATTATTTTTAAAAACATAGCACAAAACAGTGCATACAGCTAACTTACATTTTGTTTTGTATTATTTATACTTTATTATGTGCATTAAAACAAAAAAGCACTATCCTACAAACAAGTTTCTTCCGGTGAAGAGCTTAGCTGTAGTATAAAGAAGAGAGCAGTGCTTAACTTTAATTCCTAGTTTTTTTCTCATCTTAGATGCCTAACCGCAATTCACGTATAATCCACTTGCCCATACATTGTGGGCAAAATGGCAGCTGCAGTAGAAGACTCAACTTTTGTTTAAGACAAAGCTAGTTTATTTTAGCTTTAAATACATGTCAACAGATATTATACTTAAAACTGACCTGAAATTTCAGTTCTCATCAAGTTAATTGATCTTTCTCTTTACTATTCTGTGGAATGGTATGAAATAATACTATTCTAAGGATAGTTACAATCACTGTTCTGAAGTACTTTCAAAGCTGTGAAAATATTAAAAACAAAGGACACCCAAAAACTTTTTACAGTTTTAAGAATTTTTGCACAAACTCAGATTTTTAAAAGACCCATAAATCAAGACAGTACCAAGCTTCCATTATATGTATTTTTTATTTGAAGACAGTCAATCATAACAGTATTAACTGTAAGAAAAGTGATGAAAAGCATCATTCCATGACTGGAAGAGTAGAAGTTTCAGAGCTATCCAACTCCTTCATCCCTTTAATTCATGCTGTCTCCTAATAGCTTCAGAAAATAGATTGCTATTTTTCCTAAATTATGAAAAAGTTTGTCCCCCTACAGGCTGGTGCATACAACTTTGACAGAGATTTGTAACAAATGGTTCTCTCTCTTTTAAGAAACACATCATTTCCGTTTTTTCTCATCCAATTTTCTTCAACAAAGGTTGAGGACCTCTATGTTATGAGAAGACAGAAGCTCTCATTCTAATTCAGATGCCTGTTTCAAGATGGCTATTTAATTGTAGCAGCTGTACTTGGTAGATGTCAGCTGTTTTCAAAGATGACAAGTCTTTATTGACATAGAGCAGTTTTCAGATCCTATACCGATAGGAACGTTCAGCTATGGAAAACAACTACAAGATAGTAATCAAAATTCTTCTCATGTAGCCTACACACATAATTTCAATTTCTTTTTACGAATCCATGAAGATTAAAGAATCTGTACTATTAAGTTTATTAAAGGAGTTGAAGGAAAGAGCCTTGCTCTTTAGTGTTAAATTTCTAAAGGCCTTATCAATTATTTAATTGTAATTATGAACCTATATAAAGGGCTAGACTGCAAACGTTCAGAAAAATCAAGGTTAAATGACATGATTAAATTGTGTGGTGATAAATTACATTCTCTTAATATAAAACAGGGGTTCAGCTTCCATGCAAATCTCAAAAGTTTTTCTGAGAAAAACTGCCTGGCACAAAATAACTGTATATTGAATAAACTACACTATAATAGCTCCCTGTGTGGACACTTCATTCTGCAATAGTAAGTAGTTGTATTCTAGAATAATTAGACTACTCACAAAATGAAGTAATCGTAACTGAAAAGTGAACTCACTCTGTTGGGAATAGAGGGTCTTCACTTGGGAATAACTCATTTATACTAAAACAATTTTTCAGGAATGATTGTGCCAGTCAAGCTGACTGGTAATATCCAGGCAAAATCTTTTATCTTTACAGGGGAACAGCACCTGGTACTTCCATTGTAAAGAACTCAAAGAAAACCTTTCCTATAGTTTTCTTGCTACACTGAATCTCTTCTCCACCATGCTGATGCAAATTATTTTTCTCCAAGACAATCACTGTCACTAAGAGACCTGACTTTTAACATTAGAACAGAAGCCTGTACGTTTGTTTTGAATATAGTTAATGATCTTTTTTTTCCTTCCAAATTGCTTCTGTTTTGCACTGCTAATGGGGATCTTTTTGGTAACTGAGCTCACCTGTGTCTTTCTACATTACTGCAAGCCAGAAATATATCCATCTGGAAATGCTGCACTAGTGAAGAAAGAAAAGATTAAGCTAAATTTAAAAAAAAAAAAAAAAAAAAAAAAAAGAGGGCACAAGTCCACCATTATCACTGCAAAAAAGTAAACCAGCAACTTCTACCCAAATTAAAATAAATCCCAGTTAATTTATGGTGCATATATTTATTAGAGTTAGGACACCATAGCAAAACCAAATTGGTTTAGGAAAATACTCAGAACAGTTAGAAAATACGTATTTAAAAAGAATACAGAATGAAAGAATGTTTGCTCAAAAACAGTTCCATTGAGATAAATAATAGTAATCTGCATCTCTCCTAATACGTATTTTTCTTTCCAGGCCTTTTAAGGTTCTTATTGGAATATGCAAAGTTATCAGGAATGTCTGTAGATGAACCAAAAGACCATCAGAGAGAGAATACAGAACATGAGTGAAGATGGGATTTAAGACTGAGTAATAGATGAGCAAATTTAATAATTTAAGGAAGATTATGTAGGGCATGTAAAAAAGTCAATAAAGAAAATGAATGGACTTATACTGGGTGGCCTTAATACTTCTGTTATGCAACAAGCTTTTCACACAAGAGATGTCACTAGGCTCACCAAAAAAAAAAAAAAAAAAAAAAAATTAACAAGTCCGGTTCTTCAGTCTAAGCACAGTAAAGGCACAGTGATTCACACCAGCTGTGAATCTTGCCCAGCATCCTAGTGGTAGGATATAGTCCCTCTATAAGGAAGTGGAAAAGACACGTCTAAATTCCTGTAGTATCATCACATGTGATAAATTAGGAAAGTGGAACACTACATGATGCAATAATACATTGGGTTACAATGTCTACTAGAATTTGCCTCTAAAAACACATACATTTGCTGGTTGACAACTCAGTCTGTTAGTTCACACTTTGAAGCAGATTTTTAAAAAATCCGTAATTAATTCAGCCAGTGAAGGAAGACAAAAAGCAATGATGCCAACAGCATTCAAATTTTACCAGGGCTCTATGTAACTTTTCTAATACAACACATCTTTAACCAGAATCATAACTATATAGTTAATTTGATTTTCAAACTGATCTCATGTCAGATCACTTTTTGAAAATATGCAACTAAAACCTTTTAGCACTGTTTCAGGACAAAACTGTTTATTACTTCTTTTACATACCTCCTTTCTGAATTGGTCTAAATTTTCTGTAATTGGGGGCCTTTATATTAATGATGTGTTTATAATTCAAAATGGCTTATGAATCTTATCTCAATTTAATACTTACTTGATGATATTTAGTTTATGGCAAAGACGCTTAATCCTCATATTATTCATTAAACAAGGTTAAAATGACAGTAAGCAAGCCATTCTCTGACTGATTTAAATGACATACCGATACTTCCTCCTCTGCTGCAGTATCCATATGGCTGTGAAAACTGGATCTGTCATCATCTTCATCCATATAAACTGGAGGTTCATGAGATGTCATGAAAGTCGAAGGTTTGAAAAGATGTTTATTTAAAGGATGCTGCCGTCTACTTGATGACTACAGTGAAAAAATGATATATTTTAAGAAAAATTCCTTGGTTATTATTTAAGTAATCCTCATCAATAAAACCTTGCCAGAAATTTGCTCTTTTGCACTAAAGAGTCTATCATCTTTCCAATTATTTTTAGTTAAACCTCTCTATCAAAGCCTCATACAGCTGGAGTTTTTCTCCCCCATAACAAGTGAAATCAGATGAACAGTGCAACACTTCTTTGGTAAGAACCCAGTAAGAAAGAGCCCTTACCATAAAAACCCAACCATCTAAATAAATAAGACAGACAACAATAGAAAAACAGAAAATAAAGCTGTTACAATTTTGAAGACTGAGAACCAAAGTGCAAACATATTAAAAGACTTCCAAGAGTCATGAGTGGTGAGAGTGCAAGACTAAACAAAGTAGTTTTGCACAGGTCCAAGATCCAAGAGACCAGTCCACGCTGGACACTTTGCATCAACTTCTTGTATTAATCTGTGCCTTTGAAAAATTTAAGTCTACACTAATTGTCCAGATTTCTTTCCTAGTCCAGGGAGAGAAAACGCAATTCATTCTGCCATAAAAGAGGTTTCTAAGAGTTAGAAAGAATTGCTCTCTGAAGGTTCTTTTTCATTGCCACTGACTGGAAAAGGAACCTAAAAAATGTTAGATGAGATAAATTACTCCATTAGTGTATATCTAAAACCTTTCAACTTTAATGCTGTCTGAAGGTGTAGAATGCACCACAGTTTTAAAATAAGATTACTTAAAGGCACTCAGCTCCTATTACTTATTCCCCACGGAAGAATATTAAATATCGAAAAAGAAGAATTTAGGGTGCATGAAACTGACTCTTTACTTAGCTACTTTCCAGACCAGCATTTTGACATCTTAAATGTCAAATCTTACATTCCTCAATTTAAAGAAAACCGTGTGAATCAAAATCCAGAAGTATGAAAAGTGCTTTTTTAAAAAATCGTAAAACAAAGGATTGTCTTACACCGTGTCTAGCTTCTGTCATACAGATAAAGCATAAGGAATATTTACAATAGTTAATACTTTCTCTTCTTACACAAGGCTTTTTATCCCAAAGGTTCCTAAGTCAGTTACAAACCGGTAATACTATAATACAACCATTTATGTCTAAAGACGGATTCAACCTCTAAAGAGGGATCTAGCATCATTTTACCATTCTGCACAGTTTAAAAAGTAAAGGCAAAAATCACACAAATTATCTTAGATGGAATGTAGCTATGCAGACAGAAGTATAACAAGGAATTGAGACTAGCCCCATTCGCTCTTAAGGGAAGAGATTAAGTCTGTAGTAACGATTGGAAGCTGGTACGTCAGATCTGCAGAACAACTACAGTGCATAGAATAAAAACGAACATTTTGTTCTAAGACTAATGTACTATCCATTGTGTTGAATTTTTCCACCTTCTGCCTTATGATCACTGACTTCCTGTGTTTTGCTGCTTTTCTGGTTTCCTTTAAGATTTCAACTCCCCCAAAATACTTCCATTTATAAGGTTAGACGGTATTTCAGCTTGAGCTGACACAGTGATTTAGATTTTCTATTAACAGAAAACAGATCTGCATTCAATACTAGATTTGGAAATCAAGAAAGGAAAACTGTGTCTACACTTAAATAGTAGCACTGTTATGCATACAGTTATGACCTAGGAATTTAACTGAGGATTTGAATTCCCTTTTTAACATGATTCTACTTCTGGTAAAGAATGAACTAAATACTACATAAAAGCAGTTGAAAAATAATTTTTCCTGTGGGAAATATATCTTCTGGATTAAGCTTAAAAGCAGGTGCACGAATGATATTATATAAGCATTAAATTGAAAATGATAAGCCATAATTGAAGAACTGAATACTAGAGTCCTAAATCTCTCATTCAGTTTTATTTTCACCAGTAGCAGATGATGGTTATACAGGAAAATAAACTGATGCAACCTGTTTAATTTCCTGTATCACTTATCAGAAGAGACATTATGCCATATGAGGAGATATATGCAGTAACTTCAACAAGATGTTCAAGAACTGAACAGGCTTCTCACCTCCCCAGTAACCATTTTAAAAAAGCGTCCTGGGCAATCCCCATGGAGAAATGCAAGTACCTCCTTGTGAAGCATCCCTTTTGACACAATTATTTACATTATAAATATCTATGGTTTTTATTCTCCCATAGATATGTGCTTTAAGTATCGGCATCCAATTTTCATACTTCTATTATTGGCAATAAAGCAGATACCACAGTTTACAGCGTATGTGTATACTCAATATCAAAATAAGGATGAGCACAGCATAAGCATGACCCAGGCTTCCAATACCCTATGCATTTCCTTTCTGCCACATTATGTTATCTCCATTGGAGACTTCAGAATAACTACAGCCTGGTACAGTGCTGTCAATCTGTGCTCTAAGTAGACAGCTATATTAGCAGACTGAGAGCTCAATTCCCCCACGTACGCTATTTGTTTGATCTTTTCATCTGCTGTATTTCTTACATTTGTATTTGTGGGATACAAATATAAAATGGAGATGCTACCTTAATACAAACCAGGGCACAATGACCTTACTCTTATGACTTGGTAATAAGGGTATGAATCATACTGTGAAAACAGACGTAAGTATTAGATTTGTTCTACATATAAGCTTAAGAAAAATCTGTAGGATGGTAGCATTACCATTGTAGTATGAGAATGTTAAGAATTTTATAAAAAATATATTTCACTCTTGGTTATGCTGTGTTCACTGTTCAAATTAGTGAAAAATATGGTTAAAATGTCACACATGTACTGATTAAATATTCCCACTATTTATCAAATACAGTGATCTGCTGCCTGGTAGCATTGCTCACATTCTGTAATAACAGTCTTTCCAAACAAAACTAAGAGGAAAGAAGAAGAGACATGTGACTAAGGCCATTTAAAATGGTAAGGTGACATAAAGAACTCAAAGGATTATAATTTTCAAAACTAAATTTTCAACCCCTTTTGAAATTAGCCCCACAGTATGGTAAACTGTACAAGTAATTTAGAGTTCTAACGGATGAATCTCACCACAGTATTTAAGGTACCAATGTTTCCAGCTGTTTTTTTGGTTCTTCTGCCAGAAAGTGCTTTTCCAATAGACAAGGCGCCAGACAGAGTCATGCTTGCACCTTCCCTGCCTCTATTTATAGAGCAGAATAGTAGATTAAATTCCTGATGAAAGTAAAATGGCATTACCATGATGGATGGTAAACTGGAAAGCCTCTGATACAAGCACTCATTGTTTGCAGTAACTTCAGAGAATACTAGGAGACAACTGGGTATGTGTAACATTTTAAATCATTAGAGATGAGCTGTGGTAGATCTTTCCTATCAGGCCCCTCTGGCAGTAACTTTTGTTCCCAACCTTTCAAGGGACTAAATCTGCAAATTTGCCTTTTTGCAGAATCACTGTAAGGCTTACTCTATTCTTAATCAGAAAACATCACGGACACCTGGATGCAAAAAAGAAATGTTACTCTACAAAATGCCATTGTAACAGGTTTTAAAGAACTTCTGCAAACACAATGGTAACAAAAAAAGAAACCCAACAATCAAAACCCCCACAAAACCTGAGACTGCCCTCTTCAAATGTCTAGGGTCCTCATTAGTACCCAAGAGTACTATATTATTTAAATCAAAATATATGACCAGTCTGCACAGAAATCTAGAGTCTTTTACTTTGCAAATTAAGATTTCTTGGGACCATATTCTTTTCTCATCCATTCCAAGATCAGGAAAAGCACCACATTTTAATGGTCATTTATATGACCATTCTATTTTAATGGTCAGGTATGTTGCAAATCAAAATAAGACATGACATTTCAGTCTTAAGCCTATGCTTGTGCTAGTTCAGTATGCTCAGTTATACACAATTTTCTTTGTTTTTGTTAATTAGAAGATGACTGTGCAATATGAATTATAGGGCTCCTTATCTTCTTCCAACAGGGTTCTCATTATGCTCTTCTAGATCAATTACAGTAAACTTACAAATGAGGAAAAAGTACCCCAAGACCAATCATTCAACCCTGTTGGTTCAGCCTGCAATCTGACTGCTATGTTCTCTTTTCTGACACTTCTTGTCCCCGAGATTATCCGATAGAGAGGTAATTAACAGATGTTGATGTGAAACTAGAATAACACCCAACTCACTCGACAGTGCTAATGGCAAAAGAAAAAAATTACTTTAGTAAGTAAGAAATGCATCATGCAAGGTGGAACTAGTTAGTAAGAAAGCACTAATCAAGACTTAAATCTATTGAAAGTATTAATGGTTTAGACCCAATTTGCACGTAAATGCAAACAGAAATACGGAATTTCTGCTGTAATATTGTCTCACCTTTTTGGAGTATAAATATAAGTTTGGAGTTCTTCCTGGAACTGGAATACCAGCTTTAGTCAGTTTAATAAAATATTTTTGCACTCTACTGGCAACCTAGAAAAAACAACATGCGACAATTAAATGTCAAATGAAATGTAACAGGCCTTCACTTCAAAGTTTTGCCAGCATTGCTACACTGGTACAAGGACAAGAAACCCCCATTTTCTACTTTGCGACAACTACTCTAACCATTACCTATCTTGCAATGCTGCATTTGTAATATTTCCAGACACTTCGAAGGCTTTCAGAGAAAAAAACTACCCTTGTTTAAAAGTACACAGGAAATCTAGCAAAAATTGTGATAGGAAAGAATTTTAGTAGTTTGTTACCTGCAAAAGCTAAACTTATTCTTTCTTAACAATGACAGATAAAGTATGCATAGTTAGCATACAGAAAGTACTTCTACATTTTATTTATGAAATAAGTAAGCATATATTTTCATTTTTTCAGATGTGGAGAAATATACCTATAAGTATAGATACGATCAATGATGAGGTAATCTTGTATACTGAAATACTTAAGCATACTTTTACCTGAAAGCGTACAACTCAAATAGGAGAAATTAAAATACCGTGAACACAGAACCTCAGCATTTTTTACTTCTGGTCAAAATGGAGAAATTATGACATTTTAGGGGAAAAACCCCAACAAGTCAGATGCAGAAACACACGGTGTCTCCACATCTGTGTCCTTTTGTGGATCTCGGCCCCAGTACAGAACTAATTCTTCTGTCTGCGAGTATTAAAATGCCTGCCCATTCTACAGTATTGAGGTGCAGGAAATTCAGCACTCCAGTGTAACTCAATCTGAGAACAGTTGGTGTCACTATACTTGCTATATAGAATTAAATGCATGCTGTCAAAATCTAATGAACAACTAGGTCTGGGAGCTTTGTCGTGGGCTTTGGGGCACTTTTAAAATTCTGTATTTGAGATTGAGAGTAAGAGTCGCATTGTTATTAGTGAAATGCAGGCCCTGCTGTTACATTTTTAAGAAAAAGTGATTACTGAAAAGATGCTGGATTTTATTTATTGCTATTTAAAAAAAAATACTCCTACAAATAAATCTTCTGTGAATCTGTATCAACTGCTAGGGTGCAGTGACTGACATTACTACTACCACAGCACAACCACTCAAACAATCCCAAACAGTCAAATCTTTTTTCTAGCAAAATAAGTTTTATTGCTTTAATTATGAACATTATAAAAATAAACCCTCTTTTTTATTTCCTCAGTTTATGAATTGTTTTTTTTTTTTAACAGAAAAAAAGGTCAAATTAGAAATAAATTACTTAAGAGGTTGTATCCAGGTTTCTCTTCAACACTTACCTGCGCTTCCTAAAAAAAAAAAAAATAGTAGTCAAGGAAAGGGATTACTTCTCCAAGTGTTTTACTTGTTACCTGCTTTGCTGTTCTATTTCCCAGTTCATCAGCTATCTTCTGCCACCGTCGGGACTCTACTTCCTCTGGTGGATATTTCAGAAGCAATTGCTCAAGTTTTTTCTAAATCAACAGGGGAAAAAAAATAAATACATCTTTCCTAGTAGAGGTATGAGTTGTCAAAAGATGAGTATCTACACACATGTGACACTGAACTTCTAAATGCTTTAAACATTATTACACAATTTGCTTTTATTCTCATGTATGTTACCACAGCTACAAAATGGAAGTTTCCCATTACCTGTTCCTCTACAGTCCACAGCTGGTTAAAAGTTTCAGGTTTGGTCTCATCGCAAAGTCGTCCCCTTATCATCTGCTCAAATACAGTATATAAAATGGAATACGTGTTTAGAAAAAGTACAATTAGGATAACTTGATTTTAACCCTTTTCCTACCTAAGTAAAACCAAACCCAAACCAAATAAACGCATGAAAATTTGAAATAAAATTTGCCTAAACCAAAAATAAGTTCTCTGATTTGAGTACATGAATGAAATGCCATCATCAACTTTAACATTTGATTACCCACATACCCATATCAAAAAAGAAAAAAATTCAAAAGTAAATTTTGTAAAATTTTATCTTTCCTTTTGTAACAACTACCTGTGGACGACTGTTTGTAGAACCTTCTGGACCATCACTTAAAGGCAAGACAGAGTATGAAAGAGACTCTCCATCCTTCTTGGGATCCAAAGGACTTTTTGGTCTTGCAGCAGGTATACCTACTGTAAGCAACACAAAAAAGGAATTATTAAACCACCACACTGGTCATTTCTTTCTTGTAACGTATGCCCACTTTCCTTTTACCTTTGTCAAAAATCAGCTTCACTCTCCTACTGTTACGTTTTCGGTTTTTGAATTCTCTCTCAAAGTTTCCAAGGCTAGTGGTGTATTGGTCCCAGGCAATCTCAGGGAGCTGAACAACTCTCTGAGGATATGGAGACCCATATCAACCTGAAAAAAAAAAAAGCAATATTTAACGCAATCGCTGATACCCAAACAAAAACCTACGAATCCTGAAAAGTTATGAAAGCCTGATACTGCTTTTTAGCTAACAGCAGAATTCAAAATCAGAATTTTTAAAGCATCATGCAGCACACAGTCTTTTTAAGGAGAAGGTATCTTCCAAGAATAATACACAACAGTGCATGTAAAATATGCAGCGGCACGGTCAATGATGGCTTACTGAGCATAAAACTTTAAAGCGTGTATTTCACAGTTGAAATCAGGTGTTTCTGACTTCAATATCCTGTTACTGTCTATCTGTCTTTTATTTTGTTTAAACATACTGTTTGCCCAGGATCTGTACCTTTCTTAACACAGAAAACGATAGGACTTGGAGTTTTATCATCTGATAAACCTAAACTCCTCCTATCAAAGAAATCAATGTATATTTTACACTGATTTTGTTGTCTTCTGCCTAGAACACAACTGTTGAAAAGCTCACCACTTTATTTAAAGGTCAACCTTAAGAGTATCGTTCCTTTGGTTTGGAGACAAAAATACACTAGGTACTTTCAACTAGCATTAGTATTTCCCCATATGATTATCAAATGCAACACGACTACATCATGCATGCTATTAACTCAGCTCAAAATTTAATGGAAAGACAACTACTGAAACCAATGGGCTTACCTCAGACCTCTCTTTAAACCTAGGTCTCTACAAACCTAGGAAAAGAGTACCATAAAATACCTACTTCATTCTTCACTGAAATACATGTTGCTACCAGACTAGAAGGTCAAGCGTGTTTGTCACTGGTAGACGTGGCAACAAGAAAGTATTCAAGCTTTAAAACATTTTTTCAGTATCCCTGTTACTACAAGTTTTTTTTAAAGCTTGAAAAGAAAATGTTTTCTTATCAAAATTAATTCTCCTCCATGAGACAATATTATGTTATCCAGAACTCAGGTATGTTTTCTAGCGTTCATTTTGGTTTTAGGCTATGAACTACATTTCCTGCTCTTTAAAAAGTACCCTACCAAATTCACTTATAGCACAACATTTAATTTCTCCAATGAGAAAAGTTATGAATTCTTGATCTGATGCCTTACTATGCAGTACTTCCAGTCACCTGTAGATTTCAGGTTGTCTTAAAATACCTACGTTACAATTAGAAATTTAAAGATCACATTTCCACATACCAAAAAAAGGAAAGAAAGCATATCTAATAAAATCATTGAAGACCTACGTCTTACGGATTTAATAAGCGAAGGGACATTTTTGCTCAACATAAAAAGGATTTTAAACTCATAATGTTTACGCAAGTATATATAGAACTCTCTGATTTCTATAGACGATTAATTACTAGTTATTAAAAAAACTTTCCGAGTAAGACTTAAGAAAAGCCCATTGAAATACCTTCTTCTGGAGTCTTTCCACAAATCCAATAGGATCTTTCAGTGCTTCTCTCTGGTGTCTGCCTAAACTTTCAAGGTCTTGAACTGCTTGAGTACGTTGAGCCTCGAGTACAGCAATCGTCTGTAACAGTCTCTGATAACTACAGAGACAAAGGAAAACATCTCACTAAATTTGTCTTAGAAGTGACACCCCCCCAATCTAAATACTAGCCATGATTATCTACTAGTATCTACCAGATTTCATAGCTTATCTGAAACAGTTCATAGACATTTTTACTGAATTATATAAAAAATTATATCAAATCTATTTTAAGTAGTAGATGGAATTTATATAAATCCGTTAAAAAAAAATAAAAATATATATTTAAAACCCCCAGTGATTGCCTTGAAATGTAAATTCTATACTAGGTAAAACAATATGGTATCAGGGACAAGCTATTCATATCCTCAATAGCTATGACCAACAAGCTTTGCTTACAAAGTTAAAAAAAAAACCAACCAAAATGACCTAGTTTCTCTTCCACTTCAAAATCAGCTTCCTTCTACCCCAATACAAATAACTACCACAGAATTTTAACATTTTGCTCAACCACCCACAGGGTGGACAGGAATGGCTTAGAAACTGTATCTAAACATTTCATATAAGCCTCAACTTCGAGCGGAATACGAGAATCATTTACAAAACGTAACGATAAACCAAGGAATAAGTAATTTGCAAAACAAATACATGCAAAAGCTATTCCTCTAAGAATCCAGAAGTTTAATGAAAATGTCAGCATTCCCTCAAACCTGCCGTCCCAGATGCACACACAAATTTGTTTTTTTATTTAACAGATACTTTTGAGAGTCACTGAGGTGACTATCATACCTGTACCAAATAATGTATGCTTCCCAAACTGTTTTCTATAAAGCTAACTCAGAGTCAGGAAACCATACAATATTGTAACACAGCCTTTAAAAAACAGGTAACGACATTTAATTCATTTTATTAGCTTTATAGTTACAGTCGTCCACTTCAGCTTCTGAATCATGTAGTTACTCATGGCCCCTTGTTGCAAATTATTATGTATCAACTTAGCTTTTTTCATGAAAACGTTTTCTGACATTTAATACAACTGTATTTCAGTTCAGCGCAAATGCAACCTAACGTATACTAAAATCAGGTAAGACCTATTCACTACTACACTATTTCAGTAAATTTTCTTTCTGTTCTCTTATTGATAAAACAAAGACAAGCCTAACACAATGAATTCCATGGGTATTTCAGAAAAGATCCAGAGGTTACTGAGCTAATGCAAGTTTTTCAATTGACTGCACTGGTAAGTGGGTAAAGCTTTAAGTGGAGGGAAGTAAACAGCCTCAAGGCAAAATACAGGCTTTATACCATAAAATATTTAAGTTCCTACCTAGACATTAAACTGCTGCCTCCCCATGAAAAAGGGTAATTTTCTTTCCACCCAAATGTAGTATTTGAAAACATAAAATATAGCCATACGTTCTGAAGTTTAAAATACTGAGCTTGTTTAAAAACAGTAGGATACAATTCTGTTATGGATTTATTATTATTTAAATTTGTCTGCACATATTCAGGTTTACATGCAACTAAGACCTACAGTGCTTGTTAAATAGGCCATTAATATTGGAACAGTAGTAAAATATTTTCACTACTGGAAAAGTGCTCCAGTTTCTTCTAAACAAAATAACTTCACATAAAGCAAGATAATTAATGGGGCTATTCTTGAACAGGCAAAAACCAAACCAGAAATACCTTACGAAAATAGTGAAGGCACCTCAAAATTGGCCTGAGACAATACCGCAGTTCAGATTGTTACAGGCTTACAGGAATCATCATATGTAGAATTAAGATCTTTACTTAGTTTTTACAAATAGCATCTGATTACTGCCTAACTTTGTGCTGGGCAACCTCTGGCCATGCTCAGGTGGACTGACAGCACTGCTTATGCAGAAGCCTGCCTTGCACGCTCCAGAGAAATGAAACACAGGCAGGCTGCTAACATGTTTGATGTAGATGCAGCTGTAACAACACAGAAGAGCTTAATGGTATCTGGGGAGATGATTTAACCTAGACAACAGAAAGCCTTTTTCTATCAGCAGGTGCCAAAACTTCTATACAAGACTCTGGAGTTAACTCTAGTCACAGTAACAGAGGCTCAGTAGCGTACACAAAAATCTGCTTCTAGGATGTTAAATAAATACCTGCCTTTCTTTTGTTGAGCCATTTTACCTCATTTATTCAAATTGTATTTAAGTGATTGCTTTTCCAAATGAAATTGAAAGAAAATAATCATTTCATTTAAAACATTTACATACATAGAAGAAAAAAAGCTGATGATTTAGATGAAGTGTAATTTAATGATGATTCACATGTGTAAAGTGGGGGAAGAAATCATCTTAATGAGGTGGCCTTAAATAATTAAGTCTGAATGGAAAGAGAAGAAATTACACTTGGGGAGAAATAACAAACAAAACAAGAATATTGAACTCCAATTACTTCCCTCGTTAAAACATTCATGTGACCTCACTGAAGTAATCATGGACTTGAAGATAAATGGTTCAGAAGCGATACCTCTGGTCTTCATGGAAACACGTAAAATATTACAGGAATATCAGGATCATTCAAAAACATGTCATGTGATGTTGATCTGTGGCTATATAGCACTATTATAATGAAATAATTCAAGACAGAAAAAGGGGGTTTTGAGCAAACTGTTCAGACAAAAAGATTTCCTGGCACTTTTTTGTACCTCTGCTAAACAAATGCATTAACTTGGAGCTATTTAACTTCCATATTCGGTTTTTATGAATGAATATATTCTGAAGCCCAGGAATAAGAGTGCAATTTTATCAAGTGAATATCAGAAGTATTGAAATGCATGAAAATGTGCATTTTGGGGTCTTACATTGCCAAGAAAAAATTGAAAATACTAATCCTGAAACACACAGTTTGCATATTCCATGTTCAGGTACTTCAGATTCGCTGCAGTACTGCATTCTCTCCAAACCATTGCACGTCCTTTTAAATTCCAACATGACTTTTTAACCCATTGCATTACAAGATGTCTGCATACGTTCTTTTAAGTTTTGAACCACTACTGTTTTCACAGGTTTGTACAGGCTTAGTTCTCGGGCCCTACATGACTGTAATAAAGCCAAGTATTTATCTGAAAAAGCAGTAAGCCAAATAACGCACGCTTTGAACACTTTCTTGAAATCTCTGTCTGTTCCGGCTTCTTTGTCTCAAACAGTAACATAATACTTCTGCCGCATTAAGCCAAAGATACTGTGCGCATAATTTCCAAGACTATTTAAAAAAAAGTGCCTGACAATTTTACTATCCATCTTCCAAGGTTCTCTGTAAATAAGCACAAGAATTATGATTCAAACTACCTCCTACAGTTGCGCTAACATTCTCCAAAACTGAAAAAGCCTAATGATGGTAAAGAGAAAGGAACTGGAACCTTGCTCACTAGTCCGCTGCAAAACTAGCTCCATCCTTCAGTGAGGCAAACACAGAGCAACCATCTCTAAATTATCTACCTACAGTATAGTTTTCTCTGAAAGATCTGTGAGGAATTACCAAGGAAAATTATCTCACATCCTCTGCCAAAACAAAACAAACTCATACAACTAAAAATGCATAATTTGAGTAAACTCAGTCATATCCCCTACACCAACTGAAGTTACACTTCTCTCAGTTCTGGTTACTAAATTGTTAGCACATACAAAACCCGAAGCAGTTTTCTTTGTAGGAAAACTTCCATTCTACAGAACGTAATTCCATGTTTCCACAATCCCAGTACTGAAACACTCTTGTAATTTCTTAAATCATGTTAATTGCCAGGAATCTTCCAGATGAACACTTGAACAATTCAGTATAGTACAGAAACTGATGGTGAAAAACCTTGATTATAATGGGTTTTTGAGGGACCAGTATTTTAAAAAGGAAAGCCACTTCTTAAGGATTGATACTGATCAGCAG
>NW_008824053.1:10009319-10023938 GCF_000699105.1 Pygoscelis adeliae | reverse complement strand
CTACTTCACTCTTTTGGATTGCTCCATAAAATAATTATCACATAGCAGAGCCACATTTCTGGAAGTCCTGCCATAAGCAACTAGTTATTAAACTGTTCATTTCCATGAACCTTATTCTAATAGTGATTAGGGGGACAGCAGCCTCATCTCTTGTCTGTGATAAAGCTTGAAAATAGCATAGCTAGTACCTTAATGAGACCCATTTCCATTTTGATCCAGTTTTCTAAGATCTACTTTCAAGATGCTTTTTTCCCCCATTCTTTCCATCCTGTGATAACGCTATTTACATTTCCAGATCTAAGTACCCAGAGTTACATCACAGATTTTATTTTCTTTGCATCAGGAACTAAGAACAAGCTTTAGAAAGCACTATATATATTTGGAGTCCATCTGCCTTAAGAATAGCATGTTTCTTAAGTTTACTCTTATTTTTTATACTAAATGACTTGACACTAGCCTGTACAAGACACCACGTCATTCAGCATTTTTAAATGAATTCATTTCAGTATTACAATAAGAGTCAGTCACAGAGGCAAGTCCCTCCGTAGTTTCTGAAGGTTTCTTCTCCTTCAAGAGAAGAACGTACGGTACTTTAAACCTTAAGTGAATGAGTGATGTGAGAAACGGATACTACAAAATGAAGATTTTAAGTTTTAGGTAGCTAATTCAAATTAGTGGACAGAATAAAATAAATAAGTGAAGCTTTTCAGTTAAATTGTGGTAAATAAATGTGAAGCATCAGTTTGGTCCTGTTGGACAATGTAAGGGGCAGACATAAAAGTGGCTGTTGGTAACATTCACCAAACACCACAAAAATGCCAAGCCTCCTCTAAAAACAAGCCCCCTACAAAGTCTTAATGCTCAAACATTTAAGAACACATGCGGAAATTTTCTGCCATTGGTCTTATCCATAAAAAAGAAGAAATTTCATCTTAAGTATCTTTATCCAAAGTAAACTTACACACAAACTTGAAATTAGCAAGAGGTATCTCCAAACACTACTGTGCACTATTCGTTGGACTTTCCTTATCTAATATTCCAACGTAATCATAATGGATTTTCTCACCTTCTAAGCTAGAGACTCGGAAACAGCAGTATTACTTCTATTCTCCCCCTCAAATGAAAATAAATGGAAGGAGGTCCTTGCCAGTCCAAAGTTTAGTCCCTACTTCATCTTTTTCAACCTTACATAATCACCTCTGAAGTAATGATATAATGAACATTCTCACATTTACTCATATATATAAAATCACGCAACTTCACCTCGAAGCTTCACATAGTATTCAGACAGTCTTACAGACACATAGCTAAATGTTTATTACTTGCTTTTAGCATGAACCACAGATCTAAAACACTTGCAGTGTTATCACAATGATAATTTTTTCCCTTATTTAAATATTTATCATTGTTATATCACTAATGCAACTCTATTCAGTATTTTCTAAAAATTCGACAATACATAAAATAGTTTTATCAAGCTAGCAGGTGACAAAGGTGCAAAGGTGACACTTATTAACAATGGAAAACTGTAGCAAGAAATTATTTGTAATATATGTAATAAAATCAGCATACAGAGTTCCCTGTAATTTATTGTCTGGATGCTCACAGAAATTACTTGAAATAAAAAAAGTGACTTTGTCAACTATACTTGCCTTACAGTCATCACTTAGTACCTTGCAAAGACGTGTACTTTGATACTTAATTAAAAAGAAGTGACTTATCCTCTCTTGCCTGATAAAATGCTGTGCAGCTAGTGGTCATCACTTTCCACTCCCAAAACTAACTGCACTTCTACAGTTGTGTGAATATAGTTCACAATATGATAAAAAGTATAGTAACATCAATTTTGGGGATTAGAAGGTAAAAACATGTATGCCATAATTTAGATTTTATATTTGATTTTTTTTTTTGTGCAGGTAGGATTTGTTTTAAATGAAGGAGTATACACTTCTCGTAACAAAACATGGCTAAAATATATGTAGAAAAAAACATCTACCTTAAAATAAACTTCATTTTTGTATTTCCAAGAGCTGTGACACAAAATCGGTACGTATCAGTAATCAGGAGGATTTGAGCAAGTCTTTGTTTTATTGCCATCTACTGGCACTCTAGCAAAGTGCAGATTAAAACCTGCTCTCCTATACCTAGAGTCATTTATCACTCTGGATTTTGGTTTACTCACAGCGATTCAGAAAAAAAACAAACTCTTATTAGATGCTAAGCTAAGAAAGTATTGGATATTAAACATGTTATAAGACTGCAAATTACTGTAGGAAAAGGGAAACCCCAGGCAGTAAAAGATTGGCTTCCTGGAGAAATCTGCAAGTCAGATCAAACAATCTTCTCATTTCAAAGAAGTGAGTGTTGTGTTTTGTTTGGGGTTTGTTGGTTTGCTTCAGTTCAGAAATATCAGATAATGCTCCCAGCTTTTAAGCTTGGCCTGAAATCTTTGCCAGTGTCATGATACGGTAATTTTGACACTGTAGAGTTTCTCGCAAATTATTCTGATGTGCATCTGAGATTTTTTAAAAATCTGTTGCTGCACTAGGGAAGAGTGCTGGGATTCAATGCTAGACTTGTAGAACACACACGACAGCAACGAGGAAGCAGAAGTTACTAATGTGGAGTGGCCCTTCTTTGATCTCCTTTCAGAAACAGAAAAGAGTTTAAGGGCATAATCAATAACGGCATACATCAACTCCTGTCAGGACTTGTACACATTAAGTGGCTTCTCCAAGTCTACCATGCCAGTAACAGAACAAAAATCACCATTTCTGAATGCCAGCCTCAGGCTATAATACACACCTATTTAAAACAAAACAGAAGTAAACCAAAAAGCACATATTTTTTTTTAACGGACATTTAAAAAAACCCAACAAACCCTAAACCAAAACAGAAAACCCTACTGCAGTCTTTTACCGGGATGCAAAAGAACCATGTTCCGCTGTAATTTCACCTTTCTTCTAACTTTCACAACTCCAGACTTCATATTTCAAGCATCTGAACAGTATTTTATTGGTTATGAACTTGTGATGTCCCTTTCTGTCTTAAATCCTTAACTCTGTCCCAGAAACAGAACGCCCACTTATATATTTCTATAGGCTTCATTCTTGTCAAGAGCTGTCCACCACACTCGGTGGGATTTAATATTAGCTGTACAAAAGCACCTTTATCACATATCCACATTTCCAGCAAGTTTTCAAAATTTTTAGTGGCAATTAGGTCTCTGTGCCTCTGAACAAACATGTAACTTGTTTCAGTCTTGCCAACGTGAAAGGTTAAAACATCATCCATCAGTCCTCCCCAGTTAACACATTTTAATATAGCCTTTTGATCTTTCTTTAACAGCACTTTCGAAAGTATTTGCCTGCAGGACAGTGACATTTAGTAGGGAAGAAGATATAGGTCCCTGTCATTCCTCTGTTTTCAAGGTTTGGAGTGACATGAGGAAATGGCAGTAGAATTGTTTTCCTCACAAGGGGCACAGAAAGAAAGACTGACAGCACACCTCCAACTCTTTCTCCTCCCTTCTCATCATCTCTAATGAGAATGGCCCCAATTCCTTTACTGAGAGAATAATGCCACACAGATTCCTCCAGTATCTCCACTCAGACATTCTCTAAAAAGATGTTGGGGAAAGCAACCATTCAGAAGGGGCTTTCTTCCAGAGACAAAACAGGAGGAACCCGTGTTACCATGGAACTGACCCAACTGTACAGAAATCCTCTGAACAAAAAAATCTGATAATTGACAACACTGATTACTGGACTCCTTCAACTCACTCTACATTAGTTTATGCAGGTTTTCACTAAAACCCAAGGAAGAAACCCTTCCTATTATTCAGGTGTATATTCTCGCTGCAGGAACAAATTAACATATTCCCTCAAGTATTCTGTTACAGTAGTATCTGAAGACTGTAACTGGATTACAAGAACATGATATGCAATCATGAGAAGCTGAATGTTCTAACAGCAATAAAAAGAATTATTCACTCAATCTTTTTTGGGTAAAGAAAAGTTAGAAATAAGGAAGAAAATGAGTTAAATGTATATTTTTATTAGTATTCACTACGATAATAAACCATGGACAAATACAGTTGGTCCTTGGCTTACGAAGCATAAAACTTTCAAAGCTTCTTATACAAAACAGCAGCACATCTTCACCTTGAACTATGCAAAGCAAAATAAAGATGTGCAATAATGAAAAATCAAAAATCAGCTGGTTATTCCTACCAAGAACAAAATTTAAAGGAAACCAAAAAGTAGGATCTTTCCTCCTCTCAGAAGTACTTTCTAGTACCAAAGAAACACCTATCTTGATTAGAATTGACTGCTGAGACTAAAACAAGCATTAATACGTACTGCTTGTACAATTCCTTTCTAAAAGATACTGACAGCCAGTTTTGTAGTTCATGATGGACATGCTGTCAAAACTTCATGTAACACCAAAACAAGTACTTAAGACTGGTAATGGAGTTACCATTTCAAGCTAGGTTAGTTAAAACTGAAAAGATACCCACATTCTCACAGCATATGCCAGTCACTATGTTCTTGTTTTCTTGGTGGCATCACTATGCTTACTAATATTTTAGTGAAGTACTTGTACATGCTTACCAAGTAGGCAATTATGTTAATAGGGTTTATTCCTTGTCCCACCAGACATACATTACATTGGTATAACTGGTATAACCACACTTTACCACTTCTGCTTTTGTTAAGTGTCCCTTACGTGCATAGCCAAAAACACAGCCAGAGCCCTACTTTCCACACAGCTCTGCGGGGTGAGTACGTTACTACCCCGTCTTTTCTTGGTTTTGTCTTTCTTTTTTTAAATCAGGACCATGAATATCCTACGGCATTTGATTTTTTTTTTTTTTTTCCCAACTGGTATTTCCTACACCTCAAAACCATTTTTATTAACTAACACTTAAGTTTCCAGTTCAGATGAATTTACTAATGAGGATCCTTAGAAATGCTACACATTCCAAATGAACAGGCAGGAAAATAAGTTTCTACCTTTTCTATATTAAAATAGTAAGTCTGTGTTTATTTTTTTTTTTAAATCTGTGCATTTTTCCCCCATGATTTTTGATCCACGTTGATCAAAGAAGTTGGAAAGACAAGTTGAGTTCCTGTATGTTCGCTAAAAACTGGCAGTTTGGGCAGGGGAAGA
Source organism: Pygoscelis adeliae (assembly GCF_000699105.1). NCBI lineage: Eukaryota > Metazoa > Chordata > Aves > Sphenisciformes > Spheniscidae > Pygoscelis > Pygoscelis adeliae. The sequence goes on along the minus strand of NW_008824053.1, from coordinate 10,018,766 downwards.
GACCATAACTACTGTCCCCACAAGAAGGCGGCAAGCAGAATTCAACCGTTACTCTCCGCATTCTCCGGTCAATCCTTGAGCAGACACCCCCATACATACTACCAAGTCAGCCAGCAGGGAAGCAGCTCTGCACTGGAGAGCTCACGCTCTCTCTTCCAGGACAGGATGCTGCAAGAGAGGACTCTGAGAGGTGAGAGCATAGGCAGAAAAAGAAAAGCAGGCATCAGGCAAATCAGGAGAGAACAGAATTCAAGGACACAAATCCAAAAGAAATCAAGCTTTGTTTTCCAGGGGATGCATTATTTAAATGAGGATTGCACTGTGTTTGATAGTGCTGTTCGCTAGGATTGTGCTGTGGTTGACAGCACAATAACTATGTTCAGAGAAAGAAAAACAAATTTGACAAATGTACTTGACATTTAATGGCTCCTAGAGTAAGTCTATTACTAGAGAGAGAAAAGGAGATGCAGCACATGCCCAAGGCATCATCTCTTGCAAATTAAGAACTCTGTTACTTAGTGTTTATTGAATAGTTTATGTCATTATAAAACATGATTCTATGATTACAAAAATACTCTTAACTAAACCTTAATCTTTAGTCCCGCAATAATTTTGCATCACTTACAACTTTTCCATTGATAAGTATTTATAAATAGAAATGATCTTATAAAACATGATAAAGTAGTAATGCTGGCAGTAAACAATTCTCAAAATACTTAATATTTTAAGCTGGTGTAAAATATAACGAGTATTCCATTACTAAATGTGGTTGTATGCCCATTACACTATCACAACATGTTTTAATAACACAATTATCTGCAATATCAAACTGCAGTTGATCAGAAACTCATATTAGAAGTTTCTAATTGATTTCTGTTATATTTCTATTTTGCAGATGAACTAGTTGTAGCATTCAACTTCTACATGAAATGAGATTTCTCCTTAAGGCCAATTTATTTTTTTGTTACTTACTAAGAACACAGACCAATCTACCAGACAGTAGAAACTACTCTCTGAAAAAAGTACCAATTTTCCGTGTGTTTAATTTTTACATTAATAGGTAGTTTAAGAAAAACATCACTGTATGCCACACCACGCTTGTGTGGAACAAAGGATGAATTAAAACACATTGTAATCTAATATATATGGCATATATGCTTTTTTAAATTATTAACTTCTATTATTCTTCAACACTAAAAATGTATACATCATCAATTCTTCTATGTTGATGATATATTCTATAAAGTACTCGGAGGTTACATATTTACAAAACAGTTGCTGTCTCATAACATTCTTGACCCCAGTATGGATTACAACTGCTACTACAAAAAGTAACTCAATTTACTTCACTTATACCAATTCCCTTTACTCCTTGAGATGAAACAACGTAACAAAGTCTCCTCAGACTAAAACTGTATGTCTCACAGGAAAATGAGACAAAGACAAAGGTGTCCTTAAAAATAATATAGGAGGATAATTTATTCCATAGTATTAGCTACTCATAGCTACATGACATCACTACAAAGCAATGTTAGATTACCTGACTTATCTGTACATTAAAATAAATCCATACTGTGTGATAAATTTGACCTTAATTCTGAGACATATATCTGAATATATGGGGGTAAATTACAAAACTGATGTAATATTTTTATTCTTGCCCAATATATATGAAGATAGACATGGAGATTTTATCTTAAAATATATTAATGAGAAGTAGTTTAATTTTTAATACTAATTGTCATCCAGTCAAGGAAAAAACATGGTGCAGCTAAAATTAGAAGTTCACCTTAGTGAAAAAGACTGCTACAGTATGGCAAGGTGCACCAGACCCTGTTCTAACAAATCAAAAGCAGTAAGATGAACTTTTCTAGAGAACTGTTTTAATCTGATTCATTAGGCAGAAACATTTGTGACTTAACAAAATACCAAACCTGTACCACAGGGAATGCCACATATGCTTCTTTTCTTTCTCACATTCATATAATATTAAAAGCGCATCCAAAGACATTAACAGTATTCCTATGAATTGTCAATTAAATATTAAATCTGATTGTACGATCTTACACGGTCGCCTGTCTTTCCAAGGCCTCTGCAACAATACAACCCACAGCAAGTAAGAATTCACAAGACTGGGTTTTAAGAGATGTATTAAAATATTTCATTTTAATCTGTCTTCAGTTTAAATGTCAGTACAGCTATGATCATTTTAAATATTATAAAGTAATAAATGAAACCAAAGATATATGAAAATATCTATTTACTGAATAAACGCAAGATCCCAGCTCCTGCAACTGAATGCCTGTAGGCAAGTGCTCACATGTAATTCTTATATTTCAGTGGGCTTACCTATAGGCCTAAGTGGTCCCTATAAAGCTAATCACAGTTTACAGGCTCCTAGAAATACACTGTATAATGCATTATATGCACATGAAAACTCAATTCCTCAATTACATTTTCATCTAGAACTCAGAGCAAAGTGTTAAACAAAAATTTTCCCCCATGCAACCTAATACCTGCCAAACATTGCAAATCTCCAAAGAGAGTAAGTAAAGAGGAAGAAGAAAAAAGGAAAAAAGGGCACTAAATTAAACACTGAGAATAAAATATTGCATAAGATAGAAAATTAAAGTAAGTTACTGCACTGTAAGAAAGAATTAAACTATAAAAAGATATAGCAAAGAGAGATGAGAAACTCCTGAGGAAAGACATATGCAAAACACTGAGCACAGCATATAACATTAAGTGGTGTAAAAAGATTTAAATCAACAACTTCAATTTTGACGAAAATATCTCCAGAGAAAATGCAAAGGTTTCTGAGCTAGAACATATAAGCAAAATTCTCAAATATGCATCCAACCATGTTTTTCTGAGAGGAATCATAATACACAAAAATTCAAAATGTGTGTGTAATAACAGAAAAATTAACATTAACAATACTTTACAATTATACAACCCCCTAGATCAGTCTGTTATTATCTACATGAATGTCTATGTTGCAATAAAATTTCTGTTTAGAGATCTCGGATCTGTCTTTGTAGGAGGGATCTATTTTATTAAAGAGGTTGTGGAACATCCATCATTTAAGCCTCTCTGAAAAATAATATTTCATAATTTGTTTTCTGTGATGATTATTTTTCCTATTATATCATTCAGTTTTCCGAGAAATATATTAATATATGAATGTTGTTTAAACATGACAACATTCAAAAAGCAACAAAATTCATACAAAAATATCACAATATACATTTAGTTGTTTTTCTTATAGCAAGTCTTATCAACAGCTGTTGAAAGTTTCAGTATATTCGTATTTTATCCATGTTACAATAATTTCTTGAAGAGTGAAAATCAACTGTATGAATGTGTATGTCATCAAGCTGTGTAATGTAACAAGAAATAACGTAAGTTTACAGACATATCAAATTGCTTCTGCAACACAGAGGAATGTAGCTTTTTCCTGCTGTGCAACATCCAAAGAATGATATTAATGCCGCCTTGGAGAAATCTGCCTCCTCAACCTAGCCAAGATGCTAATTTCTCTCTGAATTTGCTTTTAGGAGAGAATAGAAATATAAAACAGAGAAAAAATCATCCATAAAGACAAGTTTAATCACAAACTGATGACGGACAGAAAAACAAAGCTGTGTACCATTTGAAGGTCTGATAAGCAGAAGACCAGCATACTTTGCTCAGCCAGAAATATCACAGACAAAGCGAATAGCCTTTACCTGACAGCAAGGGAGCCCTGGAATTCTTTGCATCTGACTAATCAGGGAAAACATTTCTGCTAAAAACTTTTTTTTTTTTTTAGTTTAACATTTTAGAAAATAAGCAGCAAATGAGATTAAACAAGGGTATACTTAAGATGAAGAACACATGAATTAGGAGTATCCTATAAGGAACTCTGGTATTTTTAAAATTTGAAAAAGGATGTAGTGCACTGTATTTGATTAACTCTTGAACTACGAAGTTCCGGGTAAAGGACAACTGCACTCAAATATCAAAACACAGACTTATGTTCTTTAGAAGGATCCTATTATCATGAGGAACCATCAGAATACTAGATTTGTTTTCTGGCAAATATAAACAACAACAACAAAAAAAAGGCTGTCCATAACTTTCCAATTATATCAACATTGTTTTAAAGGGAAAAAAAATCCAGCTAACACTACCTTCAGTAGAATGCTTCCCTTCCGAAAAGTAGAAATTATTCTTTCTTGATCTAGAAGAGAATTCTAGCTTTGACTTTTTTTGCCACCAAAAATCAGTAAAATATAAGACAGGATAAAAATAACAGCAATTTCTTTTGGAATTCTGCATTCAGGCAGCAAGTTAGTAGCAAGCTACCAAGTCCTAGTTGCAATTTCAAAAGCTCCCCAACAAGCTCTCACAAACAGGCTGCCAATCTGAACAACAACTAGTCATATCTTCAGAGCAATTCTGTATATTCAAAAGCTAACACTAGGGCATGTTCCTGAAATTTTTCAAGAACAATTTAGATCTGTGTTTAATTGTAAGAATAGAAAAAATTACTTTTTATTTTTATTTACACTCAATTGCAGATTGATTTTTAAAAACTGTACATTTCAGACATGTTTAATTTCAAAGAAGTAAAAATTGAGGCTACATCTAAAAATCTGATACAATCGTTATCATTCTTTTCCTAATAAACACCAAAAAAAAAAAAGATACATTACTAATGTATCTCTGTACTAACATAGCTAGTAAAGTCACCCTACATACAGATACAAAAACATCCAAAAAATGTCAAAAGACAACAGTCCATTTTTCCCATTTACAATTTAGGAAACAGCAATCTTCTCTCTGTCTACCAGGAAAAGTGTCCATACACTTTGGGCTGATGGCTGAAGCTGCAGATATTTGATCATTATTTTGAAATCATAGTTTGTCTGAACCATGCTCTAATTCACAATTTTCTCTGATTAAAATATTTTATTCATATCCAATATTGAACAAAATTTCATTATAAAAAGAATGCAACTCTAACACCAAAAAAACCCAGTCAAACTTCTGCTGGATTAAACAATCATCTGTGCCTTGTGCCCCATATTCATAATAATTGTGCTGTGATTATTTACAGAAACTACTAGCAGTGGTTTAACTCTTTGTATGAGGCAAACTGAAGATCACCTGCATTTGGCCTTTCAGTACTCACAGCAAAATGTAGACCATCTACTAAACAGCAAAACACAGAAGTCAAAACAGCGTTACAAAGACCGTGCGATAAAAACTGTGGCCCGATCTATCATTTGAAGACAAATTTTCTCCATGTAAACTTTCTTCACTGAGAAAATTGCCCTTTTGTTTCAAGAATCTCTTTCACAGTTACCACAAATGTAAGATTACCACAGTTCTACTTACAAACATTCAGATGATAAATATAAAAAGAAGTTAGTGCTCTTTCCTAATAATAATTAGAACATGTATATATTTACATTTAATGAATATAAACAGCAATGTAGACATAATTTACTCTGGAGAAAGTTCTCAAATTGCTGCATTTGATCAGTTTATCTTCCTTAACACAATAATGTAAGTCTTTCCCATGACATTCTGAAAATAGGTATCTAACCTTAAGTTCTATGTACAACAGAATGGTGATTTCATAAGCTGTATGTGCTGTGCCTATTGGATATGCTGATAAATAACTGAACTCTAATTAAGAGTTGTAATTCCTTTCGTTTTGTTTCCAGCTAGTTTTTTAGAGAAAAGAAATAACAGATGTGTTTAAAAAAAAAAACCCAAACAATTTCTGTCTAAAGAATTCATATTGCTAGAAATGTATAAACCACATTGCTGTACCATACTGCATATTAAATAGAGTTTAATTTTGTTTGGGGTAGAAACAAGGAAGAAAAATGAAGACTGAAGAGCATGAAAATTATAAAGCACTTAAATTTTTGTGAAAGTACTTTAAATATGTATTAATTTATATATTTTTGGTAAGAAACAAAAGCAGAATTCATGGTTACCATAGTTACACATACTCTTTGTTGTGTTTCAATGCCACATGATCTGATTCAAAGTAATACACATCAGGCTCTTCCTCATCATCCTCTGCAGTGTGGATGTTGGCACTCTCTTTGGCAGATGGTACATATCCAGCAACAAGCCTAGCCTCAGAAAGTGGCTTTCTTAGTCCATCACTCCCATGATCTCCCGTATTACAACTTCTCTCTTTTTCATTCTGTTTAATTTCTTCAGACTTTTTAGGAGATCCATTGATATTATTAATACCTACAGGTACATTCTTTTCAGTGGGACTAAGATTATTTTCCTCAACCTGTCCGTTTTCTCTACAAGGAGAGTTATTTTTAGTAGGGCTACTTCTGGCAGGGGCAGCCCTTCGTGGTGAAGTTCTCAATGTGTATCTGTGTTCTTGAAGTTCCGACATAGATGTCATTTGAGCTGAAACACAGTCCAGCACTGAAGAATGTGGTTCAGGTTCACCTGAGATTGATGCACTGTCATGATGAGTATTCGGGTTGTTATTGGTGTTTTCAGCACACTGTTCCTTAGAGGCACTACTATCTCCTACAACATCTACCTCCTCCTCCGAATCCCTTAACAAAGATGACTGGATTTCAGAAAAGGACCCTGTAGCTGGCTCATCTGCCTGATTAGCATGCTCCTCAGGCAAGCAGTCATTTATTATTTTGTGGTCCTCTAACTTTACCTGTTCTTGAGAGTTTGTGCAAGGCACATAATGGTCTACAGCACTGTCCTCCTTGCTGCTATTAAGCAACAACGAAGAATGGGCAAATGAGTTTCCATTTTCTGCTACTGTTTTGTCCTTGGGCATACAGGAACCAGCACTGTGTTGCTTAGTGTTCCCATCAAGCTGACAGTCATCACAGTTAAGAGAATTTGAGTCTCTCTCACCAACTCCATTAACAGTCTGATAACCTGCAATCTCGTCAACTATTGCAGAATTATTAAATCCTTCTGCACAAACATTCACCTTTTTAACTTCCCTTTTGTCACAATCATCCAATATAAGACATCGACAAGCTCGCTTAGTCCCTGTGGAGACTGCATCATTGTCCGACACTAAGCTTTTATGCTCCAATGATTCCTTCTCTGTTTTAGTAGGCAAGTCTTCTTCTGAACTGTTGGGTGCCTCTGAACGTAGACAGCGTTTAATTCTTTTCAAAACTGGTGAAACAGGTTCTGCTTGTTTTTTTTCACAATTTTCCACAGTTTGTTTATCAACATTATCTTTTTCTGAAGTAGACAGCCCCCTCTTTCTAGGGCTCACCCATGATTCCCGAGCACTCTGTTGTTTCAAATCAGTAGTTCTTCCACCGTTACTTCCCTTCTGAGTTTGCACAGACTCTGGCCTCTTCTTTGGTGACCTTGACCGTATTTGAGGATGGGGTGAAACTTCCTCCGGATGAGCAATACTACGGTTTCTTAATGTTCTACCACAAAAGTTTTCATCCAAACCATTTAAACCCACTGTAGATCTTGTAACACGAGTAGATCGAGAAGCAGCCATACTATGGCAAGTCCCTAAAGTATGTTCATCATGATCCACTCATTGGGAAACCTTCAAAAAAATGTAAACAAAACAGTCAGAAAAGAATACTTTAAAAACACCTACAGAAATAGCAAAAGTGAAGAATATATTGTCACAAATGTACGTAATGTAAAACTGAATACATCTATGAAATGTATTAATATCACTTCTTTCTGTGGTATTTCCTTAGGGCATTAAAAAAGTTTTTCATCTAAGCTACAAAGTAGCTGACTTGGTATTTGCAGTTGTTCTGGCTTTAGTACTTGTGTGTGAATGTTGTCCATATTTATGCCTTATGTAAGGCTAGAATGTTCCAGTTAGGCTCCAGTTACTAAAATACACTATTTTTCTGTATTGTACATATGATATAATGTATTGGTATTGTTATTTAAGTTTGTCTGGTCAAATGAGAGGTATCAAATCACATTCTTAATATCCCACAGTTTCCAGTTATATGGTTTCACATATTAAGGAGGAAACCATTAAAATTGTATTTGCTTGCTCACCTGTTGCTTAAAACAAAACCAAATCACTCATAAATAACAAAACAGAATTGCAGTTCTAATCTACCAGGGGATTGGGAAAAAAAATAAAAATCACACCAGTAAAAATTAGTTACAGTCATTAATAGTAAAAATGAACTAAAACAAAATGCCTGAATCAGAATCATAAAATCATTCAAGTTGGAAAGGACTTTGGGAGGCAATCTAGTCCAACCTCCTGCTCAAATAAACATCAAGACTAAATTCAGATTTAGCTACACGGGACACTGTCCAGCTGGGTCTTGAAAACCTCCAAGTACAGATATTCCACAACTTCTCTGGGCAACCTGTTCCAGTGTTTCATTGGCTTTATAGTGAAAATATTTTTTCTAAGACCCAGGTGGGGCCTCCCCTATTTTTGCATCATTTACGTCAACAAAAAGCCTGGCTTTACCTTCTCAGTAATCTCCTCTGAGGTACTAGAAGGCTGTTTCCCAAGCCTTCTCCATTTTTAAACTTTTCATACAGTTGGTGAGATCAATCATCACCTACATCAGATTTAAGTAAATTCAGACTCAAAGATAAGTTTAAAACATCCAGTTTGAGTGTCTGTATTTCAGATTTCAGGGTGAAATGTAGGAATACTTGACTTGCCCAATCTCAAAATAACATTTTTAATAGAAATCAGTTCAGTCTTGCCCTTCTATTAATTTTATCTTTAAAAATTCAATGTGTCAAACTGACTATCACCACAAACCTGTCATAATATACTTGATAATGAATAGATTCACATTTGTACATAATGGCATACCTTCTCTTTTCCATCTACCCAAATTCCAGATCAACTGGAAACCTGTTCAACTGACATATGATGTGAAGACTTATCATTAAGGTTGGAAAAGACCTCTAGGATCATCGAGTCCAACCATCAACCCAACACCACCATACTCACTAAACCATGTCCCTAAGCATCACATCTACACGTCTTTTAAATACCTCCAGGGATGGTGACTCAACCACTTCCCTGTTCCAATGTTTAAGCACTCTTTCAGTAAAGAAATTTTTCCTCATGTCCAATCTAAACCTCCCCTGGCACAACTTGAGGCCATTTCCTCTCCTCCTATCACTAGTTACTTGGGAGAACAGACCAACACCCACCTGGCTACAACCTCCTTTCAGGTAGCTGTAGAGAGCGATGAGGTCTCCCCTCAGCCTCCTTTTCTCCAGGCTAAACAACCCCAGTTCCCTCAGCTGCTCCTCATAAGACTTGTGCTCCAGACCCCTCACCAGCCTCGTTGCCCTTCTCTGGACACGCTCCAGCACCTCAACGTCCTTCTTGTAGTGAGGGGCCCAAAACTGAACACAGTACTCGAGGTGCGGCCTCACCAGTGCTGAGTACAGGGGCACGATCACTTCCCTACTCCT
>NW_008824053.1:9981887-10008551 GCF_000699105.1 Pygoscelis adeliae | reverse complement strand
CGCTCCATGATCTTCCCCGGCACCGAGGTCAGGCTGACAGGCCTGTAGTTCCCCGGATCCTCCTTCTGGCCCTTCTTGTAGATGGGTGTCACATTGGCAAGCCTCCAGTCGTCCGGGACCTCCCCTGTTAACCAGCTCAATACCTTCTGAAGAGTGATCTCATTTGGGGTTGAACCCAAACATGAAAACCAGGATCATTTAGATATTCCGTTTCACCTAGGTTGTTCTAATTAAGGCTAGCACACGTTAAGGATGAGTAACTGACATTTCAAACAGATACCAATAAAATAAATTAAACCAAATTCCAATGTACACTTTGGTGAGTAATTGGTGCTGAACTTGACAGACATTAGAAATATTATGTAAGACAGAAATCTTTACTGATTTGCTGGTACGTTACTTTCTAAAGAAATACACCTTACATAACAAGTTAAAAAGTTATTATTTACTTAATACAAAATGTAAAAAACTTACCATTGCAAAACTAGAAGAAATATAAACTTCTGACATTTCATACAGCAGACTCTCACTGTGCCACTTGAATAATATCAGTCACTGTTGCTGATATCCATGATGTAATCCAAGTATCTTTTTACTAGTTTACGCCATCACATTAACAAGATTTTGGAAACTGTTGAGAAAAAGACAAAGGCATCAGGAAAACATTTAAATTATTTCATTAGAAATTAAGAAGAATGCAACAGGATGTATAAAGAGTAACAGCTTTTTTAAGAAGCAATTATCAATTTTACAGGTGTCCTACATAAAGAACAGTATGCTACGAAGTAATTAAGAACGTGAAGTGCTGTCCTGGTTTTGGCTGGGATAGAGTTAATTTTCTTCCTAGTAGCTGGTACAGTGCTGTGTTTTGGATTTAGGATGAGAATAATGTTGATAACACACCGATGTTTTAGTTGTTGCTGGGCAGTGTGTTATCAACACACTTAGTGCTTACACTAAGTCAAGGGCTTTGCAGCTTCTCATACTGCCCTGCCAGTGAGGAGGCTGGAGGTACACAAGAAGCTGGGAGGTGACACAGGCAGGACAGCTGACCCCAACTGGCCAAAGGGACATTCCATACCATATGTCGTCATGCTGAACAAAAAAAATAAACTGGGGGGGGTTGGCCGGGGTGGGGGGGGGGGTGCAGCTGCTGCTCATGAACTGGCTGGGCATTGGTCAGCGGGTGGTGAGCAACTGCATTATGCATCACTTGCTTTGTATATTCTTTTATCATTATCATTATTATTATTATTATTATTTTCCCTTCCTTTTCTGTCCTATTAAATTGTCTTTATCTCAACCCACGAGTTTTACCTTTTTTTCCAATTCTCTTCCCCATCCCACTAGAGGGGACTGAGCGAATGGCTGCGTGGTGCTTAGCTGCCGGCCAGGTTAAACCACGACAAATGCTAATTCAGGTTTCAAATGTAAAATATCTTTCTTGGTTATTTTTGAGTGATTCAATGTATGACACTAAAGATGTGCAAGCAAATGAATTCACAACAGTCACGTGTTAGGGTGTTCAAACCTCAGAAGATATTTGAAGAGATACAAGAAAACAAGTGGTGAAAGATATTACTACAACTAATGAATTATGAAATGCATTGTCAAATATATTTTATAATTAGATACACAATGAAAAACAATTATTTCTGCTATTTAATTTTAATCAACTGAGCAGAACTCAAAACTTGCATTGGCTCCAAATCCCTGAATAACCTTCATCTACACAATAGGAGTGAAATGCTTTCCAGAGTTCACATTAAACCTATTCTTCACCCAAGGAAAACAATGTATACTACCTTGTTCATAGTGGAAGTGAATCAATTTCGATATTGAAAGACAGAAATAAATCTATGGATCCATAAGCCTCACAATGGTTTCAGTTGTCTCCAGAGTTTGGGCACCAGTGCCAATGCCCAACAGCTATTACTTGAAAAAACATACCAGAAATCACATTTACTTTAAGAACATCTAGTACTATGGAGGCACCATAAATCACTATAGAATCACTATAGAATAGTGATTACTGGATCTTTCTTCATATTCTGTTGACTTCATACAAGTGAACTTATTTTCATATTGACAATTCAGAAACCGTGATGCGAAACACAAGCTGACAGGTTTCTCCACATTTTTCTTTCTACACAGTTATTATATTTAGATTATCTAAGTCCAAAGCCTTTGGAAATTGTCTTACTTTCAGCCTACTTACAATTTCATACTGGTAAGAGCAGAAAGCGAATTCCACATTAAGTTGACAATTCAAAATATAAACTGAGCCAAATAAGAGGAGAAGACATTAATAATGTCTAGTTACAGTAAAATTCAATAATGAAAGATATTTCTACAGTGATGTTACATGAATTATCATAAATTCTATTATATGGATAACTAAATCAAATTAGATTTCAATTATTCAGTGGAATTTCTTAATTTAACAAACAGCAGAGAACAGTCATAATAAAAGACAAATAAAGAATGGAAAAACAAGTAGGCAAGGAAAAACACTTTAAAATGCAAGAGAGAAATGACTGAAAGGAATGAGCAAAAAGAAACAGTTGCTACTTAGCTGTACCAGGAATGGAACCAGAAACAGTGAGAGATGAACTACATAAAGAGTTCCAATATCAAGTGACTTCAGCCTGTGTCCCCCTGCCCCCCTCGCCATCAAGTTTCTTCTGTTTTTAATATTCTGGTACGCCCTCAGTTACTTAAACCTGTATCGTTGCCTTTCCTATAGATCCCTTTAACTGACAGGAAAGACACATATGTAGACACTAAAAGTAAAGAGAGATTTTGACAGGTTTTTGCAAAAACCAAACAACATACCCCAACAAAAATCCCGCAGCTCAGTAACTTTGGTAAAATACAAAATACAGAAAAAAGCCTGAAACAAAATATAACAGTGAGTCAATCAGAAGGAGGTCTAATCTCAAAATTTTTAATTACTTTACCAGTCCATAAGTAAAGAACATTCATATAAGTTGTTTCAGGAACGGCTGAAATAGCAATGTCAGTCTTTCCTCAGATTTGTACACTTTATCTCCCCTAATTTTCTTTCCCGTAAAACAACCCTATTTTACTCACAGCAGGAAAGACACAACCCCTGCTGTGCCTAGTCGCCTTTGGGGAGAGCAAGAGCATTTTAAAAACAGCAAAAAGAATGTGTAAATATCACAAGAGGAGAAACCAAGGCGGGGAAAAAAAGCTTTACCTAGTCAGGATTTTTTGTTTAGTAGCAGTATCTAGGGGAAAAAAAAAAAATTTAAAAAAAATTAGGAAACTTTAATCAGGATACACTGAAATGACTGCACCTTAATTACTGCTTAAAAACTAGAAAACAACATTCACAAGAGCTTACTAAGTGAACAATTAAGTAAATTATCCCAGAAGTTTCCTTGGAAAAATTATCTTGAAAAGAAACCATTATTTCTTTACATTTCATAACCAATCAGAATGACTTTTTCCACCCAGAACAACCACATCTTCCATAGCAGAGAAATTCAATGGAAGAGTAATTTAATGTTTTGGACACCACTCATTGTAGAAGATATTTATGAGTCAGAATAAGGAGTGCAAGGGAAACTGAATATGCTTTTAGGTCTAAGCCATTCTTCAGGGAACCACATCAACATTTAAGAAAGAGAATATTGCAATAAAGACTCAAAGTCTAAAGAGAAAGCATCAGCTAAGAAACAGCATGGTCTGGTTTGCAAAGCCCCTAAGAACTAAGAAGTTACAGGTGAAAGTAGAATGTAACGCAGACAGAGACAAAGCTTTGAAGTAAGAAAGGGACCTAAATTTGTCTCTTGTGGGGAAGGACCTGTGTAAGAAGTCAGCGAGTGAGTGTTGATGCTGAAACCTTATAGGGAATGGTCATACATTAATCAGTATGGAACTTCTTCAGAGTTTGACTGCTTACAGAAATTGTCGATACATCTTACATACAATCAAGAACTTAATGACAGCATAGGATGGAGTTTCAGGGTATGCATTTTAGCATTTGAGAACCCTTAAAGTATTACATAGGTTTAGGCAGACTCTACTGATATACAGTAGTCATATATACCATAGTCATATAATCATGCTAGAATTTTTATTTAACTTAACCAGAAGCCTATTTAGCAAAGCTAGTGAATGTTGAACTGTGTGTGTGAAAACCTCTAGCAACAGAGGAAAAAAATTTACATAGAAATGGAAACCAACAGTTAAAGACAGCAGAATGAGGAAACTCCTTCCTAAATATACAGAATAACCAATTTCTTCACTGGGTTAAGCCAGTACTGGGTATCTGGGAAACAAGTAGATTGTTTAAAGAAACCCCAAAAATTAAGAAACATGTACACAGTTAAAAGTATGTTCAATGTGGCCCTAAGCTAGAAAAGAAATAGAAAAGAGGTCAATATATGAACATACTGGGTGTTATCAGCATACAGGACCTGAAAGGAGCAAAGCAACGAAAGCCGCTACTATAATTGCGTGGTGGTGTTTTTTATATATATGGTACTTACGATGGATATATTAACATTACATACAACAGTAAACAAACAAAAAAATCGTGTATTTGGGGAGGAAGGGGGGAAGAGACTCTTGCAACAGGAAAGTCTCCAGAAGTTATTTGATGTCACTGTTTTATGAAAATGGACAATAGCTACAGCCTTCCGCAACAATTTAATCCTAGGAAAGAGAATAATTTGTTCATCTTATCTAGAGTATAATGAATCATCATCTTATATGAAGAGAAATAATCCATTCTCTTCCTGTTCTTCCAAGTCTCATCTAATAATCAGTTTCCACTCATGCTCAGTAATACTGCATGGTGATAAAGATGAAAACTTTTTCCAGTGTTCAGATATTGAAACTGTGGATACCTGATAGCAGTACCACTCTCTAGTTCCATACTGCAGTAAATCCCAAAATTACTTCAGAAACAGTATCTGTAATTGGTGCAGTTACCATACAGAAGAGCAAATGTGACACGTACATAATTGCCCTCTCCTGTTTCATTTCCTTTCTGCTCTAGATCTGTGGGACCTTGCCTGCCTCTGGCTGAAAGGAATATTGCAGAATGTTTTATTTCAGTCATAAGACTCTTTGATCATACTTATTTCTGTCATCAGAACTTGTGAGTCCTTAACATATATTCCTTTTTTAAAACACTGTACATTCTTTTAAAAATCTGTGTCAGATTTTACATTATCTTTTTCAAATTGTAACACTTCAGAAGAAACATCACTTTTACACACATCTTTCTAATACCAAAAAGCACAACATTTTCTGGGGAAGAAAACAAGTCAAAACAAATCTGCATCAATGACAATAACATGGTATGATTTGAGAGTATAAGACTGTGCATAATTTAGCTAGTTTGAGCCAACGTACACTCAATTATTCTATATCTCATCCCAAACTATTTCTTTAATTTTGAAATCCTGCTTCCATTGACCTAATGATTTTCTAGACTGCTATTATAATGCACTTAAAATAACTGTGACTTTTACGTAAGACTATAGCAAAGTCTGCCATACTTCTGAACCTATGAACGTTGTCTGTTTCTTTCAGAATCTCTCAGAAACCACTCTGAGCCACTGGCCACTATTTACATTTTAGGAAACAGCAGTTCACTAGGAACTAACTTGCTACTGGTCTATTTCAGTGCAGATACAAAACCGACGGCCAAAATTGGCTTTTCTCAAGCCTCTTCCTAAATTCCACTTCTCCCAAGAATCAATCAGAGTTGACAAAACCTGAGCTTGACCTGACCCTGTATCTGTAACTCAGTCTTCTACATTACAGTGGTTTAACAAAGAAAAAGCATAACATTTATCATCAATCTCCTGTTTGTCATTACCTTCTATTATGAGCATGTCATAAATTTTTAACCAATTACTGCATCCATACACTAAGCATGCATGCACGCAATCTTTAATCGTTAGCAGAACCCTGTATATGCTTCATGCTATGGCCCTTGGTGGGGGGCGCAAAATTACGTCTTCTGGTTTGGCATTTTCCACAGAGAATTACACCAAAGGTATCTTGAATAAGCTTTTGTGTTCTGATTGCCTAGAGACATCCTGATCATTACACCATTATCTTTCTTATCAGCTATACACTCCAGATCACACTATTTCAGTGACATAGAAAAAACCAATCAGACTGCATACATTTTAAGCATGCATAGTACTGCTTAAGTCTGTATCTCAAAAGAAAAGAATATTCATAGATAACGTAAACTAATAAGTAAACCCGGTGTATCTCTGTGGTATAAAATAGCAATTCTTAAATTCTCTGCAGAGCATTAGCATGTTATTTAAAACAGTACATTTTTTAAAATGGAAAGTTTATTGTATAAAATTGCAGAAGGTATTTATGTAAACAGAATCTAATCCCTTACAGAAGTATTTGCCCAAGACAAAAAATCAACATCTTTGAACAGAAGAGAACCTGCACAGACATCAGATTATCAGGACTTTGGTTTATCTCCACATATAAAGCATATCACTTCCTAGCAAAGTGGTATATCGAATTAGGGATGATTCCATTTAACAAATTATATTCACCAGTCTATCACATCTAGAGTACGCCAGCATCTCTTCCCACACATACTGAGCTTAGCATAACTACATTAGCAAGAAATCAGTTTTCTGGAGAAGGCACTATATTTTACTGATTTTACATCACATCAAAATAAGCAATACTTTCAAATGACAGAAATAACCCCCACCAAAAGACATTACATAGATCTTACTTGAAATAATATATAACAATAAGTGGCTTAAAGCTATAATGAAAGTTTAAACGCAATAGAAATAAAATGTATGTTACGAGGCTCCATGGTCTGGAATTACTCTGAGATTTCAGCCATCTCTGCCACAGTAACATTATATTACATATGGTCAAAATACAGTCTGTGAGCATGGGAGTACTTATATTTACTTTATCTTATATATAAGGACAGCAAGATGATATAAAGAAAATAAAGAAAAAAAATTTAGAATAGTAGGAAAAAATTATCAACAGTTTTTAGAAGTTGTACCGCTCCAAACTAACAGGGACACGCTTTACCAAAAAACTAAAACTGGCAAAGAACTGGAACGGATAGCTCAATATGCTCATTTTCTTCCTTAAAATAGATGGGTTCACCAGGCCAGACAAACCTATTCTTACATAAGAGGGGGAAAAAAATCTTTAGAAAGAATCTTCTTGTGGAAAAATTGTTTCTAGTTCTTTCTGGGGAAAAAAAATGTAATGGAAGAGTAAGCAAGTAAGCTGAACCTGGTACTTAAATGATAGGATGTGTGAAAACAAACAAAAGCTTAATCTCCTTCTCTCCATCATTGTCTTACATTGACCCCTCTTTCTCTAAAACCACAAAATAAAGAAAAAGGTCAAACCAGCAAGTTATATGACAATCACTACCAATGCACATTTCTTCCCTTTGTATCCCTTCCAGTCAGCAGCGAGTTATCAAAATGGCTGACTACACTGATATTTCTCACTCTTCTGGGCTACTTACATGAGGAAATTTATTGGGAGGATGGGTACGATAGAGGCATCACCCCTTTTTCCCCAGACATTCCAAGGTAAGGTTGCAAAGTTACTTCATCTAAAACTAAATATGCATTATACAAGTGTAACTGTACAGCAAACTCTAGAAAAGTAACCACTCTATTAAATTTCTTCTCCTTACAGACAAACTCTAAACTGCTTTCAGTTCCTTCTATCTTGGCCAAATTAGAGTTTGCGCTGAAATCATGCATTGAAGCATCTGCCTCAGGCTGATATTCCTACCCTGCTGCCTCTCCCCTCAATTCTCCGTCAAAATAATTACTCATTTCTGTGCACAAATATAGAATTTTTGTTTTAAACTCTCTTACTGCTTAAGACACATCTGACTTTTTCCTCAAGAAGTTTTTCTACCTCCATGTTTCGGAGTAAGAAATTGGAATTTGGCATAAAAAAGCATTTGCCTGAGAACAAAAATCCTGGTGGAGCTGTGATGAAGGCAGGGAATGCTAAACATGAATGGATAGGTAAGGAGAGCAGCTACATCAGCGAAGTAAGTGGATGCTGACTGGAGAAAGAGACAGACTGGAGATCCTGAAGAACTGCTAGAAGACAAAGATCACAACTGTGAAAGAGGGAAACTGGAACTAGGAATAACTGGAAGAAGCAGACAGGCAGACCTGACAGAATCTGGAATCTTACCTAGTCACAACTAATGTATACACATCACCACAACACCCATCCCAATTATCTTTGTCAACCCAAATATTTGTGGAACTATACTACAAAATGAATCTACAAATAGGTCTGAGATGAAAATATCACCGTTTCTTTTTTTCTTTTCAGATGGGTCCAGATGGATCAATTTTTCCTGTGGGTCATATTAAAGGACAATGTGCTGCAGCACAAGAGTGAGATCATGTGGCCAGAACCAAAGGTGAAGATGTGAACTTTGTAAGGTGGTACCAAAGCCCTAGGAACAATAAACTACATTCCACACTTCAACACACCACATAGTACTGCTTCATCTTATCAGCAAAATGCAAAAAAAGGATCAATTACTGTGACATCATTTAATACAAATTGCATTTAGCGTGAATAAAGACAGTAGCCTTAACTAAACACCCTTACCGAACTTACTAATCAGTCAATAAAGTAACTGTTGTCTGCTACAATTAACTTACCAAGACAACTAAAAACAGACTACACAAATAACTTTCATGTCCCACTTCAAAAAATCACACTTAACCTCACCTATTGGCCATCACTCTGTATCCTTCCCACCCCACCTACCCACTCCACTATATCATCCTAGATGAAAGTCCCACTCTAAATTATAATATACTTTTCGTGTGAAACCATTCAGCTGCTAAATACCTTTGCTGTTATCCAAATAACATCTCCTGTGCAGGATTACCAAAACACGTGACTAACATCTTTGAGATACATTAAATTACACAGGTTCTTGAAAAGCTCATTACAAAATTAATTAAACTAACTTGATTACAGTAACCATTTATCAAAATGTTATTCTAGCAGAATAGACTCCAAAAGCATTTAATCTCTTAACCACAGCTAGAACATAGTTTTATACCAATAAATAGGAAAAATATGATTTATTTCCTAATGAAGTTATTATTGCAATATGCAGAAAATATCAAGCATAAAAAGATATTTCTTTTTTCCTACTGGTAGGCTGCAATTATAAGGGGTCATCAAGTACTTAATAACCCTGCTAACAGCTTACAGATGAAAAGGAAGCTGATAAAGAAAAACAGTGCTCCTTTGCTTTCTTAAAAGCCCCAAGATAAACCAGTCTGTTCATTTGTGTAGAATACTACACTGGAAATACCTACTCTGTCTGATTTACTTTCGGAACAGTGATTGCAAACACGCTACCCTATGAAATACACTATAATGTGCATATTGTATGAAATACTTTATAGAATATATTTTTATCCCAGATGATTTTCAGTCAAGGGCATGCATCTGAAATATATCAATTAATATACTTCTTTATATGCAAAATTACAGCATCAGCTACATAAGCCTCAGAAGGCTATCATAATGACAGACACTGACGTACAAGATAGAGCTGTACTACATACACACAACCAGGTATGCTGCCTGGGTTGTGCTTAGGAGTGCTGTTGCATGGGTACTAAGGCAAGTTCCAAACCAGAGAGTTTGGAAAACGGGAGCATGAAGCATGCAACACTTCCTGTGAAATATTTTGAGTGTTGCATCAGAATTAAAATGTTTTTGTTCTCAGTCTTTCATCAAAATCTAAAATGTCCACTCTGTCCCCAGAGCCGGGGGAGGGGGGGGGGGAAGGCGAGAAGGAATAATGTTTTTCCAGTTATCTCCATTAATGAAAAATGTTTTAACCACTTATTTTCCATCTGATAATACTTTTGACTCAATCTAGGAGATTAGCATGTTATTCTATAAGCATACCAGCAAAACTGCTATCCTATGGGCTGGCTCTTTGTAGTCCTAAATGCAACCCAGTTCTGCCAGACAACCCACCTCACTTCCAACATTTTGAAAAACTTCATGTTCGCCCCTCTGGCAACCTCCAAAACTGAAGGATGGTGTGGCCAATTCCAATCTATACAATGCACTGACTAGACTGCTAGCAAACCCTGTATAGCAGGTAACTGCTGGGCTCAAACTGCAATCCTCCTTAAAAAGGAGACTCCAACTTTCATGAAAGCTGCAAACTCTTTGCACTTCTGGGATCTTCACTCGTGGCTGAATTTAGGGGGGTTGCTAAGTTGGCCAAGAGGTTCAAATGTTACTCAGTGATAACAGTAAACAAATAGAGGGACACCTTCTTGCCTAAGCTAAAGGGTTGATCTAAATTATGGCTCTAAATGCTTAAAACACATTCTGGACAGACTGGGGGTGGCGGGGAATCCAGAACTATCCTGGCATCTATGAACAAAGAAACGAAGCCTGTCACAGCTATGCTGTGGCCCTGCTGTGTCTTCTGAACAGATGCATTTTCACGCTCCCAAAATTACAGGCATCCCTTGCCACACAAGCTGATACTGCAGGTATAATTGCAGCACCACTCACTATGTAACCAAACAGATGTGTTCTCATATGCTACGTGCTCTAGAAAGCAATGGACTAGCTTGTAAGACAAACTATGCTTTAACCTTGAATTTAAATACTGTAGTAGCCTGCTACCATAGAATCACAGAATAATTTAGGTTGGAAAAGACCCGTAAGATCATCAAGTCCAACAGTAAATGACTTGCCTTATGTTGCTTTTTGATTGGCAGTTATTTTTAAAAGCCCTAGCTCTTTTAAATGCTCATGTGGCTGTGTTATGACTGACTTTGATATATTAATAAAATTGTATAGCGCAACTGACTTTGTTATACCGAGTCAAGTCTCTGGCCCACAGCAAGCAGAGAAAGATCTATTTTCTGCAGAAACAGTCTGAGATACTACAGCCGTTGAAATGTTTCACTGCTATACCTCTACGCTACAACCTCAACATTGATGCAGTTCTCAAAATAGTGATTTGTGGCAAAAAGACCCATGCCTACTTTTTCTTCCAGCCTTCCATACAGGATATTGTTTATTTTCATTGCCTCTTTTTGCTGTTTGGTCTAATACGCAACACAACTGCTACCTACATTTAGCCATACATGATAGCTTTGCCTTTGCAGATAGTCTTTCAAAGCAGTTTTGAGCATGTTCCTGTTCTGTGAGCTGGATGTCAGCATCATCTACACGGAGAATGGGCCTGTCTCCCCAGGAGTACTTGAAGGCAGACAGAAATTTTCTCGCAGTGCTTGGGCATCCTGACAGAACAGCAGATATCAGCACTTACAATGTCTTACAATTTATTCTTAGATTCTTTCCAAATTCTGCTTTGTAACTGACACTGAGCTTGCTAAGCAGAGAGGTTTCATACCTGTCTATAGTTCGATGTTCTCATTCTTTGTTCAGTCTGTATTTAAGTGTTCTGAATAAAAGACCATTATGCACATTTCAGTCTACTTGGATTCCTGAAGTTTCAACTGGCAAGTACTGAAGGTGTTTTAAGTGCATTAGCAACTGCATTTTTTTAATAGCTCTTAAAGTAACAGTGACCAGCCACTTTCTGTCTGATTGCTGTCCTGTCTCCGGGCACAGAAAAAAACCTTTCAGTATGAGCATTATTGTATACCTTTTCCTTTTAATTACAGCGTACCTACTGGTAATAGAGGCCTTGATTTAAAAAACCCAAACTTTATTTTAAGAGTGGTCCCAGTTCAACTAATATATTACTTTGTCTAGCTGCTTCTGTCTACATCCAACTACTTCCAGATAGGATAGCTGGCCAGAATTTCCTTGATTTAACAGTACAATGGTAGTCTATTTTCCTTTTTTATTCTAATATATATATTTCAAATAGGACTATGATTGCATCATGTGTAATTTTGTTTTGCTTGATTGCTATTTTGCTTTCTTCTCTTGCTCTGCTCAGAAAGTCTTTGTAGGCCAGTACACTCACTGATAAACAATACGCTGCATTTAATTTCCTGGGGTTTCTGTGTTCTGCCTTGCCTATGCTTACAGTACTAACTGGAAATACAAAGAAAGTTCTGTTTGGCCTGCATTTACATTTAAAATCTCAGCCTTTTAGTTACTGCTTACTTTCTCAATATGAACATTTTTTTCACTTGAACACTTTGGCATAAAATGCCGTTATCGCTCTGTAAAAAACCCAGAAGAGTATTTTTTTCCGACCATAATTACAGGTCTTTGCTTTTCTTGTGACCACTGATAAATAATCTTTAGGATTGCTCTACTTACATTTTTCATCTAGATGCAGGCTTGCTCATCAGTTTTGCAGTTTCTACAGCCCTTGGCACAGTAAAAGCTCAGACCAGTCTGATTCACATTTTTTTAATCTTTAAGAGTCACAAATTAATTCCCTTGAAAGATTCAGCCAGCAGAGTAAAACTTTGCACACAGTACAGCTACGCATAGGCTGTTTTTTTTCTCCAGGTATCTTATTAACTTGTTAAATATACGTATTTTATAGATTTAAAATGCATTTCTAAGCATTTCTGAGATTTTACACTGTTACTGTAAACCCACCATTAACCTGTTAACACATTGCTGAAATACAATTACAGTTTATCCTCTGTATGCTTTTCTTTTTGCTTCCTTTACTCAACTTTGTGATATAAGGAATACTGAGGTATTCTGCTTTATTATTGTTCTTCAGGGTTGTTTTGTTTTGCAATACTCAGTTTATGATTTCCTACACCTACATGAGAAAATTTACTTTCAAAACTATGTTCACTGTTCAAGCATAAAATGAAAGACTGCCTACAAAGTGAAAAATTCATTCCAATGCTATTATCCCTTCCCACTTGCTGAATACTTTATCAAGCACTTTCTAAATATGTTCCATGCTCCAGATAGTGAGATGTTGTACTACATACACAGAGCAAAAGGGACTTACCTATTATCGCCTAAGCACATGTACATACCTGTCACCTATGCACATATACACTCAATTCCCTTTGTACATTAATTGACTATCCATTTTCAAAACTTCTTCCTCACTAACTTTAAAAGCAAATCAATTATTTTAAACTTTATTAATTTCAAACCTCTTTCCTCACATTGACTCAGACCAAAGGTCTATCCAGTTAGTACTTTGTCTCCAACAACAGCCATAAGCAGACGGCTAGGGAAGAGCTGCTGTATACAATACCTTTCCAGCTTCCAACTATTTTTAGCTCAGGGTCCCTCTTAAGTTATATGTAATTTCTATCTTTTTACTAAACTTCAATGGATTTCTCTTCCATGCATTTTCCCTGTCTTCCCTTGAGCTCCCATAAATTTTTAGCATTCAAGCTATCCCACTGATGTGTTTGTAAAAGAGAATTCTCATTTTTCATTTTTACAAATGGGTATAAAGACCCATAAGCTGGCAAAAAGGAAAGGCTGCAAGGTTAGATAGCCAATGCAACTCTCACAGCAACTTCAGTTTTAACTCTTTCTCCTTGCTGCTTTCAATTGTAGTTTTTTTATTGGCAGAATAAAATTTTTGTGTTTTACTCAGAGCTCCCCCTTCTGCTTCACTTTTTATGACTTTGCGTATTTACATTTTTCCAGGAATAAAGGAGAAAAAAAAAAAGATCCATGGTATTATCAATGACGGAAAGCTACTGCATAAACAAAGTATGCCTTTTCAACTACGATGTCATGGATGTTTCAGATGGATACACTCAGCACTAGTAACCTAGGTATATGTTTGCAGTTTTAATCTACCCTAATAGAACATATGAGACTTCAAGGTTTTAAATAGCATCTTGCCTTTTCTCATTTTAATTTTCTGAAACTGAAGTAATTTCTGACAGCTCTGACTTTCACCCTTCGTCTCAAGACGATAGGACTCATGACTACAGTAATATTTCACTGATTTTATACTTCATCGGTTATTAATTCAATAATACAGTGCAAACTGTGACCACATTTTAATAAAATAACAATTAGAGCATTTAACCTTTTATATAAATATATGTGTGGCTATGGTATCTAAAATTCTTAGTAATAACTATTTCCAAAAATAAAAAGAAGATGCTCATCCTACCATTCCTCGCAATTACCCTATAACAGCAGGTAAAAGGACTGAAGAAACATAAAAAGGCTATTAAAGTTCCAGGTTCAGCCACCAGAGACTTTCTCAAAGCACAAGAACAAAGGAAAAGAGAGCTACCGTCTACCTTCAGCACGTTTTATCACAGATCCAGGCAACAGGAAGGAGCTGCCAGAAGCTGGCTCAGAGAGTGTGAGTTACATAGTTTCCATACCTATCCTAAGCAAACATGAGCAGATTGCCAGAGCTCAGACAGTTTCCTAAACGGCTAACCCATCACAGCAGCACAAAATCTGCACTAGCAGTTAAGTTCTTGCTCTCCACAGGCATGGGCTTTGCCTCTGAAACGCACACCAGATTGCCCACATACTGTATCAAGTGACAACACATTTAAAAACTTCTAATTTGAAGAGATTAGATAAAGCTTAGACTAAATGGCTACGTTATCTACTATGGACTTACATATTGACTTACACAAACATAATGTAAAATGGATTTTTTTCTGATTTTTATTCCTCTGAAACATTCAGTTATAGAGATCTGATTACTCCAAATGCTTATTTTTCTTACAAGACCAAAACCAATTTGACCAGCAGCTTTCCGAGTTTGCCACAGATACAGCTGGGAATCTTCATAGTATGAATTTGAAAATAATCAATAAAAGCAGTTACAAAGTTAGAAATCACATTCATTCACTTTGTCATATGCATGTTTGCATTTATAAAGATATCAAGCAGAAGACCCTACATAGCTTTTTTTAATAATAAATAACTTACAGTTTGCCAGTGATGTCCTAAAAAAGCCTTACCAACCCTTTCTAAGACACAGTTTTTCCAAACAATTCTAAGGAATTTAACAGTGCTATGTCAAACCAAGTGCTATGCTTATTCCTTAGTACCTCTGAAAAGCTGACATCAAATATTAAGTAAGGATTAACTTGACAAATGTAATTTACATGCCAACCATAAAACTGCTTAACCTTTTTTAAAATACTATAAAAAAAAATAACTGATTGTCAGTTCTCTTAGAGAACATCTAAGATTTCTGTTTAAAAATATGAAATTATTCAGCTATGAACAACTGTATTACCCACAGCATAATGCTGTAGCCATAAAAGAAGAAAAATACAGTAAGAATATAGCCCCTAAGCTATATCTTGAATACACAAAGCCTTCATAACTCCATGATATATTATCTCTCCTAGGGCAATAAGCAATTAAACACATTCCTTTCTTGATAACAAGAGAAAAAAAATAAATAAATGTAACCCCCCCCGTACCTTTAAACATTAGTTTCACTGTATCTAGAAACAAAGAAAGCACTGAAATACAGTGACCATGTATGGCATGGCAGACCTGAGGACATATCTTTATTGTACATTCCCAGAATTAATGGATATTTTATTTGGCTTATCTCCTTGTTGTTCTGCGTAGAAAAGCTATCCCAAACCTTTGATTATTCTTGTTGCCTTTTTCTGTACTAAGTCTAGCAGACAGATCAGTGCAGGATAATCAGATTCAAAGCATGGCCTATGTATGTCATGGATTTTTACCATAGAATAGTAATGTTTTATGTTGTGACCCCTTTCTAATAATGCTTAACACTATTTACTTTTTTTGACAGCTAGTGAAAACCGAGTTGATGTTTTTACAGAAATGACTATCAGAACACTTTCCTTGAGCAGTGATAGCTGACTTAAAGTCAGGGTTGGGTTTTTTTGCATGAAGTTGTTTTATGCTCATGCACTACTTCACATTTCTGAAAATGAATTCCTGTTTCTATTTTACCACCCATTCGCTCAGTTTTGTGAGATCCTTCTACAACTCCGACTCAAGACAGTGGTGAAATCAAGAGTCATCAGATTTGTATCATCTCTAGACTATTATCAGAGTAGAGGGTTTTTTTTCTGCAATCTGGGAAAGAATTTTATTAAAATATCACTACTCTATAAGTATTTGACCAAAATTAACAACTCTGACCATCTTCTAACATTTAAACCACCTGCTTATGTTGACTAAAAATCCCCCTCTTAAATTATGTACCAGCTAAGGTGGGCACTACCTCCTTTCTGGAGTTCTGCATGCATACAGTTTGGAATATCCTTGCTCAGTTGAGGAAAACATTAAAAACATTTTTTTATTCACTCTTAGTGGTGAGGAAGAGCAACTCTACACTGTCCGTGTATTTAAACAGCCACTAAGGAAATAAATCCACATGTGAGTTAGCAGAATCATAATTAGAAGTATGTTATGCCAGTCCAGCAGCCTATGTTGAAGGTTACACATTCATTGACAACGGAGGTTATAAAGAGCCAATGGCAAACACCTACTTTAGCGATTGAACCCTCTTTCAGCAGTTGGCTTGATTTAGAAAGGCTTCCACTGTTAACCCAAGTGGATAACTCTCATGAGGATCTCACCATTTTGCATCCTAATTACTGCAATGCTCTTTTCCTCTACTCCCTGCTCCACTCATATCCATTTAGATACTTCTCCAAAGAGCATTTCCTTAGTTTATTGCTTTGTCCAAGACACCACTTTCCTTATATCTTTCTAATAGAGCAAACAAAGCCACACCCATCTACCATCTTGCTCCTTATCAAAGGGTTGATTCACATTCTGGTGAGCCTTCAATCATTCTTTCTTTAATTTTGCAAGAAGACTTCCCAGGTGAGGTTTCCTTTTACTGTTAAGTGATTTAATCTACAAAAAAGAGCAATCCCACTCCCCTGTAACTCTCAGGCGCATCATCCTGATTTTTCCCATGCATTTGCTTTAGCATTCAATCTGATCTCACAATGAGCTGATTTAGAAAATACAAACCCCTACAAAAGAGCCATTATTTTTCTGCTGGTTTAGCTCCTTAAACAGGCTTACTGTAATGGTCAAATGAGCACAGGTGCCTGTGGAAAGCAGGGGTCACAACTATGTATTTTGGTGACAGATAAGTCATTGGATCAGGTTAGCTGTAATGTGAAGCCTTACTCTCAGGCTCTCCCTCATGTTTTGTAAGCATAAGAAGCACAGTTACTTCTTTTAACGTGGAGCTCTAATCTTCCATGATGAGGATAAAAATATTTTATAACCAATGCACAGGAAATAATTCAACCATCTCACTGTTTCCATCTATCTGTATTGCCCAGCTATAACCTGTATTATTCTGGAATTGTGAACTCCTTGGGGGAAACGTTCTTTCTGTCTGCTTCTGCAAAGCAGGGGTCATCGCATCATCTTTATTTTCATTCTGTTTTACTGTTCACTTGGATAGAAAACTGTTAAAATTCTATTGAAAATTTAACTGAAATCCAGTTGATGCAAGTCTTCACTGACAAAACCTGAGGCACAGAAAAGGCATCAGAGGAAAAAAGAAAAATAGACCACCTACATTCTGATTTGTTACTGATTCAAACCCTTGGGCTCTTTTTGACATCTTCCATTATGGGAAATGTAGTCAGTGAAGGTCAAAAAGAAACATTTGTCCAGACTTCAACAGAAGTTAATTTCTACATATAAGAAAAGCAAACTTTTGTTTCAAAGCAGTAGCAAGAGCTAACCAACTAGGGAAGCTGTAACTATAGCCCACAAGTAGTAAAGGACACATTTAAGGGAGGATAAACAGAACTTCAATTCTAGCTCATGCCACTGCTGCAAATCAGGCCTACTGACAGAATGGATAGGATAAGAAACGTCCGTATGATTATTTGGTACAAGTCATAGAACAAAGCTATAGCGACACATGAATCAAAACTGAAAATGGTACCAAGAATATTATACAATAAGCCTCTCTAGAGCTCTCCTGTTTCTCATGGAGAACCTCCTGACCTTTTGGGATGGTTTCTTTGGGAGAATTTCTTGGACCAAGTAAATACAGACATACAATAATCTAACAAGACTTTTTTAAAAAGGCGGTTGATCTAACTGCAACTAAATTCAATTATGAGCTATACCCTAAAAGCAGAACACAAAGGTCTGATCGCCAGTTACCTCTCAAGTGGAAAATCAATGAGACATGAGTCACACTGGATAAAATGACATTAACTGGCCTGCCTTTACCTCCGTACCCCTGCAAAGATTCCCTCCCTACATTCAGAATTTCGATAGGAGAAAAAAAAAATAACCCTTCATGCAATATAGGAAGTTTCAATAAAACTACTTCTGGGCTGTAATTAACCAGGGATATTTTCAGATCATGAGTGACATAACTGAAATTCACAAATATTAACAAGAAATTAATTACCTATATTGTTGGTGTAGGGCTTTTCTGAGGGGTAGTCATAAAACAACAACAACAAAAGACTGTCTAGATCTTAACATCAAGAAATCTGTTCCTTTACACTTACACACTTGGATAATTTGAATGGTCCTGACAGCAAACTGTACTCCATAAGGCAATCCATTTATGATAATAAAATATAAAGGATTCTTGAGGATTTGCAAAATTCTCTTTGGTTCAACAATAACTAAGACCTTCAAACTACATGTCAAGAACCACACTGAGGTGAGACTTAGCATCTAAAAAGTCTTGAAATGAACTGTAAAGTAGGAAAAGAAAACTGAAAAAGACAAGACTTCACTTTGGAGTGGGGGGGTCAGGAGAGGGCGAAGCTCTATTTGCACTAGGACGTCATACAAAGAATAAATGTTTCTCATTGTCCTTTTCAGCGCTGGCTGTGAGATGGCAGCTATGTGAAGAACCTTTTCTATCTGAAGTATCTTAGGAATCCTCTTAACAAAGGATCCGTGGATTCCCAATTACACGATCCAGAGAAATTCTCAGCTGACCTCACTGAAGAGAAATGAGATAACTACACTTTGTTCTGTTAGAAACCACTTCCTCACAGATGGATTTAAAACTATGTAAGCATATATGAAAAGTAATTGCATTACTGCAGCCTCCACAATGATACTGTGAATAATGATTTTTTCAGCCTTTCTGCATTTTTTGCAATGCACTGGATACAGCAGAATTGACAGAAAATTGACGCGATAAACACCACGATCCTGCTAAAAACAGAAAACTAGTTTAAAAAAAAAATCATAAGCTGTAGTAGCTTTCTATTTTGCCTATTTTTCCAGGGCAAAATAAATAAAAAAAAAAATAAAGAAAATTTGCAGACTGAGCACTGAAAAGAACTGAGAACATCTTGTTAGCTTCCTTTCTCCTGAAGCCTATCTTTTGAGGAAATACCCAAAGAACGGTGCTGGCACAAAAACATTGTCAAATCTTTTCAAGTGACAATTTAGGCAGAGTAGGTACTAACAAAAGCAATATAATCATGTATACCTAACCAGTAAAACTCGCTGCTAGTTACACTCTGACTTTCAGAGACACGTACAGAGAAAGCGCAAGTAAATGAAAAGAAGGTAGTGGGTGGAAGAGAAAACATATACCGATATATTCTAACTTTAGAATGATTAATAAAATACAATTTTTGAAGTTGCCAAAGAAATTTTATACACTTGGAAACAGAAAAAAACAAGCAAACAAACCCCAGCACCTGTTGCAATGTTAATAGATTCCCACTCCAAGTCTTTCAGTCAGTCACTGTCTATACACTCCCCCAGTCCACTCTGCAAGAAATGCTTCTCCAAACTCCAGGTTAAAACAGCATTTTTCAGACAGTTCTGTCTGACAATTTCTTCTCAGTTACAGCTCTTCAGGTGGAGCTTAGGGAATAGGTGCATCTGTCTCTGCCTAAGACTTAAGCCTTTGTGCCCTTGATGCATGAGATACTGTGACCCCTTTATAAACCTCTACAAAAAAGCCTCTGTACTGCAGTGATACATATAAGGAAAATCCCTGGAAGACTTAAAATATTTGAGGAAAGGAACAAATTCCTTTTCTGACACCATTCTAATATAGTGAACAGTGTTTGCATTCTTCCTTTATTGATTTTTAGAAAGAGGATTCTCATTAACAGCTTTGAGATCACATTTATTTAACTGAAATAAAGTATACGAAACGGTTAGAATTAACTTCCACCACGTCCTGCTGCATTTGCAACTATATGTAAGCAAACATTGCATCAGGATCTAAACCCAGTGCCATGTCAGTTACCAACACTTTGTTTCTCAATGGTTTAGTGACCAATTTCCCACCAATTACAACAAACAGAATGATGACATCCTGTGAAGTGAAAGTATATATAAAGTTTAACCCATATCATTGGTAAGATGGAAAAATGCCCTGAAAGCCTAATTACAGTTAGGCAGTAATAGATCGAAACCATTATTTTATCTAAAGCCTCCACATTCTTTTTAAATGTCGAGAATGTGATAGAATTTATGTCACTTTAACCCTTTTCCTTATTACAGAGCACATACGTAAGTGACACAGAGCCTATCCTTCAGTCACCATTAAGCCCAAGGCAACTTTGTTAAATTTCAAAAATCAGAAAAGCTTCAACAAGGTCACATGGAATGTAGGCAGTCGATTTTGAACAGAAGTAGTGCAGAATGATTCAATAAACTGAATTTGGTTCAAAACACAATTTTACCTAATTGTCCAGTATTTTTAATCCTAAAAAGCTTTAACAACTCATTTGTGTCAAGGTTAGTTCTTCCAATTTAATCAAGTATTTTTAAATCACCTAAAAAAATCTCAGAGGAGAAATTTTGTTTAAAACTAGTCTATGTAGTAGAAAGGATACATTTCTATTCAGACTCTTCCATATTGTGGCTATTACACAGCAGCAGGCATGAAAGACTGAAACGTATTTCTAATTCATAGAACACAAACCGATTTTAAATAACATCACATTTATATAACAAACTCTTCAGGAACCTGAAGATACTTTGTAAGTTATGATTATCCCTCAAAATACATCTCTCAGATAATAACTGTTATCTCTATTTTACAGAAAGAAGGTGAAATTGCATGGTTTGCTCTGTTTCAGAGCCTGGAATGCACCTGATTCCCTGGGTCCCTAGCTTAATCTTTTGAACTTTGCTTCTCTTCAATGAAGTCTCCTGAAAGACTTTGAATCTAGCTCAGTTTATTTCTACTGGATCATAAAAAACACATAAAGGTAAGCCAAAGATACTAAACCTACAATGAAGACCCTATTAAAGTTATTTTCAATATTACATTACAGAAGGCTTCAATAAATGCTTTATTAAAAAACTTTTAATGAATATATTTGATGTTTTTTTAAAAAATTAAATCTTACAAACCGTCACATCACTAATTTTTTTTGCTCCACCATGGAGGTTGTTTTTTTTTTTTTAAATCCTGGCCAGCAAAATTACAAAAATCATAAAAATGTGGAGACATCTAGTGCTGACAAGTCATCCTACCTCCTGTGCCAAGGGCCAACCAACTATACCTAAATCGCCTCTAAAAGGAGGTTATTTAACCCTTTCTAGAGCACTTTCAGCAATAGATATCCCATTACCTCCCTCAGATATTTAACCCTGTGATTATCTATCCACAGTACTGGAAAGTTTTTCCTAACATCACAATCTCCTTTTGTGCTCTTTAGGACCATTATTTCTTATCCTACCTAGAGAGAACAGTTTATTACATTCTTCTCTGTAGTGATCTTTACCATATTTGAAGCCTATTATTATGCCTCCCCATCTCTGCTTTAGACTAAACAAGTGCAATTCTTTCAGTCCTTCCTTAAAGGTCATTATTGCAACTCTTCTCCAAATACTCTTCAATTGGTCCAAATCTGTTTGAAGTAGAGAAACAAAAATGGAGACCGTACATCATCTGAGGCCTTACGCTGAGTACTGCAGAAGAATTTCCTACCTTGTACGCAACAACAATCCTGTTCATATATCCCACTATGACTCTTGTTTTTTTTATAGAACTGTCATGACTCCTTTGTGTTCATTTTGTGATACAGCTGCTTATTCGCAGAACTGTCACCCAGCCAGTTGTTTCTCATATTTACGTTTATTGTTGCTACCCAAACATATTATTTTGTGTTTCTCTTTACTGAACTGCATCCCATATAGTTCAGGTCATTCATCCAATTTGTCAAGACCATTTCACACTCTAATGCTTGTATTCCCTCCCAGATTTGTACTGTCCAGGCAGTTAGTAAATCTGCTTTGTCCTATCATCCAGCTCACAAATTGAAAGACTAAACAGGATTAAATTCAGAAAATACACCTGCGCAATTCCACTCAATGCATGCCTTCAATTTGAAATGTCCTTAAAGCATTTAATTAATAAGTAACTAACCAGCATGGCAAATCTTCTCTGACAGTATCTATTTTTGGTGTTTCTAGATTCTTTAGCTGTGGAGATAAAATTCCTAACTTCAACACTACCGTACAGACAGAGTATCTTTCAAACACAAATATACAGGGGACGATCTACCACTCTCCTCGCCCTTTAACGTATTTGTATGTGGCACAGTAACCCAGTTGCACAGCTCCTCCGGTTTTGAATTTGGGCTGTTTTCCTTTCCTATACTAGAGATACTACAGAGACACTTCAATTCACAAAAAAAAAATCACTAGCTCTGAAAAATTCAGATCTTATGTACATATAAACACACACACACCCCCCAATAAAACAAAAACAACAAAAAAAGGAGGATGTTACCATTTAGGTACCAACAGGCAAACTCTCAAGAACACGCATTTCCTTTTTGACTTTCAAATTTTCTAACTAAAATAAGTGTTTTAAACAAAGTTCAAATCACTACATTTTAGGGACACAAATCAGGTATTTCTCATGACAAAGCTGTAAGAGACTGATAAAATCCCACTGCTCTACTACTGAAGTATTCTCTAAAAGGTAAGCTTTTACCCTTCTTACCACTAGTTTGTCAAGCACATGTGTACCCACTAATCAAAACAAATATTTGTGTTTAAATACTGTATTTAAATCTGAACTAGTAAAAACACCTTTAAAATCTTGGACAACCAAATTGTCTGTCTTGCCAACATTCATATTCCAATGTCCTATGATGAAGTTCAACAGCCCAGAAAAAATGGAGAGCAGCTAATGGCAGTCTAATAGATAAAACATCGCTACAAGGACAATCAACTGTTTTCTGAAGCAACAAGACACAAAGTGATCAGCTTAATGCAAAGCAAAAATATTTAAATTGAGTATCAGGTAAAACTTTAACCATGGGTTGATGAGCTGCTGAAACAAGCAACACAAAGAGGAACTTTGCCATCAGAGGGAATGATCTCGGTACACTTCCAAAGGGCAGAGGACTGGACTAGCCGACCTTTCTGTATTTCTACATTTAACTGAATTCATTATAAGCATCAAAACATTAAAGTAACTTTAAAGAACAGTTATTGTAAGGGAAGCTACTAAGATTTTTGTCTGAAGATATAAAAAACTTGTATAAAAAATTGTCTGTATAAGAGAAAGTAGTTAAATGTAAGCCGTTAACAAATACACAAATTTTGAACACAAACTGTACAAACTATCAGCCTACTACACTACAAAACCAAAACTGAGTATTTTGACTACAAAGCTGCACTTAATCAGAGTGTCTTTGGAGAAGTCTTTTTGTTTGAAAACCAGTGTCCAATAAGAAAGAGAACACACTATTTAATGTTCAGCTCTGCATTTCTTAAGTGTGTTTTACAAGTTACTCAAACAGAAAGAAGGTTTTCACAAAACTAAAGTCAACTCTCATGACGGTTCTTCTACAACCAAGGCAGTTTTTGAAGCAGAAACCATATTTACAATGTTCTTAGAAACAGAACAATATACCCGTAAGTGTTAGAGTGTAAAGTTTACCAGAGGCAAGTTCTTATAATCAGCAGCTTGATTTCCAGCAAAGAACACTTAATTTGGAAACTAAAAAAGAACTTCCTCACTACAGAAGTGAGAAAGTTTCTCACTTTCTGCAACTTCACTCCCGCCTACAGAGGTGGCAGAATTTTTCTTATTCAAGGTTTTTAAGGACAAGTTCTACAAATATCTGTCTGGAATAATCTAAGTACGTTTAAACCAACCCTAAAGAAAGGGAACAATAGGTCTTACAGTACTGCATTTCTAGAACAGTGAGTGCAATGTAAATCTATGGATATAAGCAAGTGCTGAATACTTGAAAAATAAGTTCTCTCTTGCAAATCTGGTTCTTTATGACCGGAGAGACCTGTATCATCAGTTCCCACACAATGCAAAGACTTCAATTTTTGGGAAAACCAAAACAAAGCAAAGCCCACCAGATTAGCCCTAAAGACTCGAGAGAGCTTTTCGAATGTGAAAGACTAATTTAAAAAACAAGAAAAAACCCACAATTGGAAGTAGGGCAGGCTGCAAAGACTTCTGTTCCAACTTCCCGAGTACTTTTACAGACATTAAGAAAACGTTTCTTATTTCCATTTATAAGAGCAGAGTAAAAGTCTTTCCACCTTGTATCAACCAGAGAACTCCTACTGACCAGAAGTCCACCTAACCAAAGTACCTAGAATGATCTGGAAGAAGCAGAAACAAAAAAAACTTTAAGTCTCCTGGAAGTATTGGGAGAGTAAAGCCTTCATTCTGTATGAGACTATGGACAGCAGGCTGGAATCTCACTACATAAGTATGTTAAAAACACTGATAAATATCAGAGCAGTTACGTGCTGTTCAGCTGTAGAACAGAAGCCCATACTAGGATACATTCCCAAATTTTGTGAAATAGAGATCTAGTTATTTTTGCACATTAAATCTGTAATAGCACTGAGCTCAAAAATCCTATTTGCTACTTCTCTTTTTCCAGAAATGTTAAAAATTATTAGACAAGACATACAATTGAACTTCATGACTAAACAGCTTAGTAACTAAGCTATTTAATACAGCCTATCTCTTAGTAATTATACACTTGGAGTATGCAATGCAAAGGAAAAATCGTTTCAGTTAATAGTGGTAAAACTGAGAACTGCAACAACTACCTATATTGGACTAAATAACTAGACACGTAAATTATCAACAGTATTTCAATTTAAGGTCATAACTGCTGCTCCTTACTGACACACACAGTTGTACTGTGTAACAGTCCTTCACGAAAAGCCTTACTGTAAATTCAAGACATCAAACGTTTTTATGAAAGAAGCATGACAGTGCTGGAGAAAGCCTGCAACCAAAGTTGTTCAGGTTCTGAATGACTTGCTAGAAGTCACATGTTAAAGTAAATTACTAACTGCTAACTCCTTCTATGGCAATGGGAGTTTCATGAGTGACTTCAATTGGATGAAAATTTCACCTCATAGCTATTTATTTTTAACATTTTACCACATACTCTTTACTTTAAAAGAACTGCATTTTCTCCCCTACTGTTTAACACACACCACCTTTTTTTTCCCTCAAGAAACTTTTTTCCACTGCTGATTAAGCAAATACTAATATTATTAATCTGAAAGGCAGCACAGTAAAAGATACTTGAAAACAAACCACAACAGTAACTTGTCAACTTATTTTCTGAAAAGTTATACTTGCTTTGAAAAGAATCAAATTTTGCTAACCCCAAACCTACCAGTCCCTACTAGATCACCAGTCCTTGTAGCAGCTAGGGGTGAGGGAGGTGGGGGGAAGGATAATATCTAACCATAGGTTAGAAATACACCCAAAAAGCATATTCTCAAAGGGTTGCACAAGTTAGTATTTAATATGAAATACAGAGTATACTTCGAGCTTCACCTTAAAAGCCTCAGTAAACAATCACTATCTTATTAGTACAGTAATAATGATAATATCAATGGAAAACAAGCAAATATATGTACAACCACTAAAGAGCTACTACAATTTGTTTAATAATAACTGCAAACATATATCCAAAATAAACCTTGGAAGTTGAAAGCCTAAAGAACATATTATTTTATAAAAATTTAGTATCAGTTATGTGGCAGCCTTTAGGCAGATTAGTAAAATGCAGAGTTATACTCCAAGACTACAAAAACTGCCAGTGTTCCTGGATAATCAGGGACGGAATACAAGACACCATAAGGAAGAAGCAGAACCATATGCTCTCCCTTAAGGGAGATCAGGACTAAGACAAAGGGGACATTGCTGAGCTGGGACGCTTGGATACTACTGGAATTATTTTTCCAAATACAAGAGAAAACAGAAATGTATTTTACAAGTTTGGGATATAATGGGACATGTATCACAGCCTCAAGAGAGATCAGATTTGTGATATTTAATATCTTTCTTTTTGGACCCCTGCATCCTTAAACATCAGCGGTCCTACGGGGCAGGAGCAGTTTGGGTTCAACAGCAGAAACCTGAATGAGTACAGAAGCGACAGCATGGGACAGGTGTGAAAAGCAAGCCGAGACAGCAAAAACACCATGAAGTGCTTGCGGGGGGCAAGGGCACGGCCCAAGGCTGCACGTTGGTCGAGGAAGGGCCAAAGGACCTCTGGACGTTAACAGACTGGAAGCTGCGAGAGCAGCACCGGAGCAGTGAGAGGCACAGCCAAGTTAGCGCTGTGAAGTTGGGCACCCCGTCCAGCAGGTCATACGGCAGGGCAGCGGGGGACAATCACGGGGCACACCAACGGGCTCTGCGGGGCACGCCGCCCACCCCGGGACGGCGCCAGCAACACCGCCCGCAAGCCCGGCACCCGCGGC
>NW_008824053.1:9924346-9980187 GCF_000699105.1 Pygoscelis adeliae | reverse complement strand
AGCTCCTGCCCCTGGAACCCCCCGCGCCTGCCGCCACAGCCGGTTCTGTGCCCCAAAAGCGGGGCTGTTTTGTTCGCGGCTCCTGGACAATTTCCAGCGCTCGCTCCTGACGTTCTCACTTCAAGCAGTGCCTCAGGAACAGGCACGGTGGGGCGATCCAGCCCTCAGATCATGACTAAAAATTTACCAGTCGTGCTTTCAAATGTCTTATTTTTGGTAGCCGCGTGGTTCTCTGCTAGAGAGTGAACGTGTATGTGATCACAAAG
Source organism: Pygoscelis adeliae (assembly GCF_000699105.1). Taxonomy (NCBI): domain Eukaryota; kingdom Metazoa; phylum Chordata; class Aves; order Sphenisciformes; family Spheniscidae; genus Pygoscelis; species Pygoscelis adeliae. The sequence continues at coordinate 9,979,921 of NW_008824053.1, read as the reverse complement.
AGTTAACTATTTAACGCACGCAGTCCGCTCGAATAGATTATTTACCTCTGTACTCCTACAGAGGGAGAGGAACTACCGTGTATCTCTTACTATTCTTGTAACCTCTCATTGGTTTTTTCCTGATATACCACGGTTATAAAGCATCTGAAAGAGCTTCGCGTAGGCAAGAAACACGAAAGACTGACGTTTTCTGTTAAATGCTTATAAAATTCAAGGACCTTTCCCTTTAAGAAGGATTAACAAGTTTCCAAATTGCTAGAAAAGCCTAAGCGATAACAGTTTTCTCTAATAGAAGACTTAAGTGCTGAAGAATATTTTAAATTGCTTTTAAAAGTAGTTACTGTGTGGTAACTTGATACTTTTGTAAAGAAAGCAGATTTAATAAAATCCTAATTGCCCAAATTGCAAAGCTAGTCATACAGACACTCAATTCTGCAATGCCAGAGCATGCAGAAAAACCTCAGTAGCTTTTCCACTTTCCCAAGCAGCTCTCACTTTTCCCTGCGTCTTGCTGACTTGGAACTCTTCTCCTGCGATCAGACTCAAAACTGAAATCCCACAAGAGAGGGAAGGAATTTTTTTTTTCTTGAAGCTATGCCACTGTTCTCATGCAGTCTTCGTCTGTGTGCCCGAATCTGAAAGGGGAATGGAGCTTTTTGCCTTACTGCAGGGGCACCTGTAAGCACTAAGATGTTGTGAACTGCAGTCCATTTAGAAGTACGTTCACTTAGCTGAACAGCTGCAGCGGCTGAAGATGACATTGCATTTCAGACAAGTGTTAGTGCTTTCACAGTAGAACTGAGGGCTCTTCTCAGCTGCTTCAGTGCAAATTCGATTGGGTTTTTTGGGGGGTGAGGTTTTTGGTTTTGGTTTTGATTCCCCCCCACCCCCCCACCCCAATCGCATGGCCATATTTAAGGGTGCAGTCGAGCAACAGAGCTGACCTAATCTGATGGCCTGCTGACACACGAGGCAGCAGTCTTTCCCCCCCCCCCCCTGTCTTCCCCGCTGCCCACTCTGGTGCTCATCTACACACATGGTAAACCAGTTGGACTTCCTAAACCACCGAGAAACTGTTCCTGTTTCTGGTGTGTTAGTTTTCAGCTAGAAAATAAGCTGCATGGGCTCACCCTGGAGACCGACCAGAAAGCCAGCATGCGAGATGGGGGTGAAGAGAGTGTTGCCAGTAGAGGGGAGGAAAAAGACAATCCTCTTTTGGCAGCAGTAACTTTTTGGCAACAGGATTAAACCAGTCGAACTATATTGTCTAACCACACCCTACACCAGGACTTGCCTTGAATTCACTAAGGAGGACTTAAATACTATGTTCTGCCATCTTGCCCAAGAAGCAGTAATGCCTAGTGATGGTATGATAACAAAGAGCAACTGTTGTTAATGGTGTGATGTTTCAGGTAATGGTTGCTGCTAATGAAAGGGATACTCCCGAGGCTCTTGCCCCACCTCTACATGCCCCCTGCTTTTCCCTGGATTGAATCCAGCCATTGTGTATCTACAGGGTAGTTTGGCTGAGCTAACCTTCCAGAGGAAAATTAACAACATGCAAAGAAGAAAAAAGCAGTCCATGTGTAATAAGGACTGAGATCAAGCAGGTTTACTAAGACCTCTGCCCAAGAGAATTTACATTTAAACCTGGAGAAACCTGCTTTGTTTGAAGCTGCCTGGTTGGGGCTTTACATCCACTGTTGTCCCCACAGTTCAAAATCTTTTTCATCCCCCCATGCTATCTATCCTGCAGCCCCTTCCCCACAATATCCTATAGCAGCTTTTAAGTAATTCCTAAGTATAAAGGAATATGCTCCTGTCTAGCAGCACCGCATTGCTTTCTCCAATACGTTTTCACTTCCAGTCAGTCTCCCTCACTCCTTATATACACTACCCAAACTGTATCACATTCCCAATTCTTGTGGCTGCAGTTTCCTGTGTGCTACAGCATCTATCTTGTACCAATAATTGGCAGCTGCATTTATTATGGGCAGCCTTGAGTATTACTCATTTATAGGGCAGTAACAATTTCTCTGGCCCCATCAATGTTGGTAGTTAAAAAAAAAAAACAAAAAACAAAAAACAAAACAACAAAACCCCAACCCCAAAACCAAAAAACCGAAACAACCCACTGTTCTGATCAAGGGAAAATGGTGTTAATGACAGCTTTTCAGAATGTTACAATGGGCCAAGCTAAAAAATACTAGATCAGTCCCCCTCCCCCAAGTCGGTACTTTCTACAAAATCAGGAGCTGAGATGTTTTATATCCCTCCACGTCACCGAAACCTCAGCTCATGTTTTTGCATAGAGAACTGCCTAAGACCACAAGGTCCATCTTCGATGAAGCTGTTACATGGCTCACGCTTTCAGTGGCAGCATTGCTGTTTCTACCTGTCTCAATCCATAAAATAGCTTAATTGCTTCTCCTATTATTAGGACAAATTAAATGTGATTTGTTAACCTTTTGTCAGAAAAAAAAGTTCACTCTTTGCAGTTCAGCACAATTGAGAAGTTGATCCTAAAGACATCTAGGTTAGTTCTGTGACGGCTACTCTGGTAATCTTTACACCACGCCCCAAGAACAATATTAGCAAGCTATTACTGCTCGCTGCCCAACACTGCAGTTCAAACAGGGCTTATGTTCTTGGCTACAGCTGTAGATCCACACTGGCTCTTAAAAAGGGCATGCCGGACAAGGAAGATTACAGCTGAATTCATCTCCAGAGTTCAGCTCAAGCTTATTTGTTCTGACTCAAGGGCAGCTGTATTGGACTGGCTCGTTGTGTGGAATTACTCGGGTAGCTGCACAGTAAGCCCTGGATGAGAGCAGAGAGACTTCTCCTAAAGCCAGCTTTGGTTCAGTAGGGTCAGCTTCCACAGTACGGCCCAAACCTAATAAACCATCCTGGACTGGATGCGAGTTGGCTCAGCACAGCGCTCAGAAGTCCCTGCGCTAATTACCTTGCCATCTCAATAATTTTGTTTGTAGGTACTTTATAGGTGGTCTTTTGGATTTTGTATTTACATATTTCTGAAAGAAAAAAAGAAAAAGCATTTGCATTCTTGAGAAGAAAATTCCAACAATAGATACAGAAAATAACTTAAAGTTATAAAAGGGAAGTTTTTGCTGGGCTAAAAGAAAAAATTTAACAGTGTTAAGACCATTTTCTGCTTAAATATGCATACTTACACAGAATCACTTCATGTTTTCTTTGTTATAGGTCCTCTGTTTTGCTGCTCAGTCCTGCCTGCTGTATTCCCTGGAGAGCCCTAAATTCTAATTTTTTTTTTTTTCCATTCATGCTACCATATGTAAAGAACAAACATGAGAAAGGCTAGATTTCCCTTAAGATCATCTACAAAAAAGCATTTTCAATGTTTTTACCTGAAGCGAAATGCTTTAGATAAACAAAATTGGTTTGTGTCTAAACTTTAAAGAAAAAAAAAATTCTGCCTGAAGACATACCCTACTGACTCATTTAGGTGTGGCTTCAGTAGCCGGTTCACATCAGAGACTGTACAGGCTTTTTGCCACAACTTTTATTGAAATTTACAGTATTATCAACTCAGTAATATAGTAACAAAATGCATGTTTTTACTAGTATTTCCACTACTTCAAATACTACTCAGACAAAGACTTTACAGTAGTTATGGAAGTCAGCATGTCAAAATTAATAATAAAATTACTAAAATCGTAACTAAAAAAATATGCAAGTGTGATAAATTGCACAGGATTGTAAGTGGTCATCTGGTCTAATATCTACTCAAAATAAATCCACTTCAGCCATAAATTTAGAATGCCTGCTTTTATGACACTTTTTTTTTGTGGGAACAAGGCGGGGGAAATCAAAGTTATAGCTATTTATTAAACAGAACGATCTCCAGTCGTTGTAAAGGATATGTACATTAGACAATTTAGGAGTCTTATAATCCACACAGACGACTGCAGAGTTGACTTGGTTACTGAAAGATGTCATATTCCATGTTGAAAAAGCAAGTTGCCAATTACAAAAGTTAAACACATTTAGGAAGTTATTAGTTTATTTCCATTTTATACCCATATATTTAAAATCGGGGCAATCTAACCCAAAATGGTCTAAAAATTCGCAGTTGAGTAGATCTGATACTTATTTTTAATAATTAAATTCATTAGGCTATATTCAGTACAATGTATAACCACTCCTCGCTCATGAGGTATTCCCATTTACATGGCTTTTTCTAATTTCAGTAGAGGCTTCAAAGTCAGGTAGGTAAGAAATGATAGCTAGACTGTAGTGCATTATTAAAAAAAAATTCCAGATTGGAACTCATTAAACATAAAAGTAGTATGCAAAGAAGGAAGCTTCTTGTTTTTCAGAATGTATTCTGCTTCTTAGTTTTTAATGCTCAAGAGTGAGGTTTTATATTTCAAAACTGAAATATCGGTGTCTAAAATATTTCAAGCAACTGTATTTTTTTTTATTTGCCTTATTTCAGTTATTTTAAGCAGGTTATTATTCTAGTGTATAAACGTTGACTCACACTTCAAGAAAACAACAGTCCAGAGACTTCCAGGTTCTGGAAGATTTCACATGTATGAGACGGGGAAGTTTTGACTAAATAGGATTAGAATGAATAGGAGCTGGACCTATATGGGCACAGGTGTGTTCGCCTAAGGCTACTGAAAAATTGAAGTCCATATTAATAGTTACCTTACTGGAGTGTTCACATCAGCACTGACTTTAAGGGTTAGCTTACTCTAGGAGTTTTACCCCTTACAAGTGTTATGAACTCCTATCCAAACAATCACTTTTATCCTTTCCCCTCTCCTTTAGAAACTTCCCTTTGTTACACGTATGGAGCACTCTCAGGTATTAGTGGTTCTGCATCAATACTTTCAATTATGTACAACCTACGTAAAAAGATGTGTCAGGTCATGGAATATCCCTGCTACTCTTTTGACTACCTTGCATATTCCTTCAGGCCCTCGACCACAATAACAGGCTCTATTATTACTCAAACTGAACAGCATGTAGTATGTTCAACGTAAACCAGAAAAACACAAAAAAGTTTTCAAGTAAGATGTAGGTGTCTAAATCCAAAAAAATAAGACCTGGCACATTTCTGCCTAGCCTGTAGGCACTTTTTTTTTTTCCTCCTAAACAGAAAAGTTTTTTAAAGACAAGCCTAGCCTGTGATGAGGGCCCTCTCATACAGGGTATGAAAGATTGAATTTTTATTTAAACCTAATTGCCATCACACAGGAGGGGACACCAGCACCACTGACAGTTTAAACAGGAGAGATCCCTGTTCAGGGCTCAACTCCAGAGTGGAAGGTAGGCACTTTTCAGATTTAGGTTAACAGTGCGATCAGGAAGCTTAACATCTTCTGGAGAAGGCTTGCAGAGCAGAAGCCCAGAAAGTGCCTCCATTACCTGTATCTTTTTCAGTATCTACAGAAAAGAGCCCAGGAAGACTAGCCTCTGCACTTGAGTGTGCGAAGTCAAGGTCACACATGAAGTTCAGATTGCTACTGATCTCATTTAAGAGGCAAATTACCTCCACTACCCTGCTTGGCTGGAAAGCAAATTAATTATACTACAAACAAACAAGGTAAGAGAGAGTACGTTTCCTTTACTGAAAATTATTCAGAAGATGGGACACCAAAGAAGAGTTCATAGCTAAATAAATGTCTTAATTCTTGCTTCTACAGTTAAATTGTAAGGTCAGTCTAAATATAAAAACCTCAGTACTGGACTAGAAATTTAACTGAAAATATTGTCTAACTGAATTAATAGCTGCCAATCAATTAGAATTTTGGCATGTATGAGTGCATTTCTTTTGTTATAGCCGAAAAATCTCAAAGTAATCTTACTTCTGGTCCTAAAGAGAAGGTGTGCACATTGGTGAAAACAAACATGCATTCACAGCATGAGCAAGTGCTGCATCTCTGTTCATTTGGGTTCGGCATTTTAACAGACACCCGGGGGAGGGGGGGGGGAAAGCAATGCATCACCATGGTAACCAGGACATCTTGTTTTAGCACGTACATTAAAAAACTCACAGGACAGAACAAAATTAGTCACCTAGAAAAATATTCATTTCTGGGCAAAACTATTCACAAACGATGAAAATGAAAAGGTCTTGGCATTGTCCTGCGAGATAAGAGAAAAAAATCGCTTTTTTTCATTTTTGACAGCTGACAATTTATTCTGAGCTAAGTTTTTTCTTATTTGTAAGAATCAAACACCTCCTCTCTCCTCTGCCCTCTTTATTCTTCTCAAAGTACTTTAAGATTTACTTTCTCATGTGGCAAGTTATTCCAGAAATGGATCTTACTAAAGTTCTTAATGTATAGTAAGTTCTTTGTGAGTTCCAAATGAGAAAGGAGGAACATACCTGAAAATGAAATCTTCTCAACTTCATTTATATTAGGAAAACATTTTGTGGATGGCGACTGCTTTATTTTTGCACCTCCCATACTGCTGAACAAATGACTGGTAAGGAAAATAAGTGATTTGAGATTCACTAGCATTGCATAAAGGCATATCAAGGCTGCATAAATAACCAGTGTATTCCTATTACTCCAACTTTACTTTTTTACTGACAGTTCATTTCATAATGGTATGTAATCAGTAAGTCAAGTGTCAACTGTATTTCCTCATGTCCATTCATTTCAACAACCAGAACCTGTATTTTACCTTTTAGCTAATCAACTCAATCTTGAACAAGCCAGAAAAAGAAATGTCTTGCTTATTCATCTTTTAAAGGTCCTATTTGGGTGATCAAGTTCCTATTGCATTTTCTTAAGTCCGCACATATACCCATCAAAGACCCTTCTAAGGAAACTTGGCACCGGGTGTCTTGGCATATAGTATCACTAACAATCCATAAAACCTATCAGACACATCAGTGGTACGGACCTTCTTTTTCTAGCTGCATGTCTCAGTGGACACACATTTAGAAGAGAGAAAAGTTCCATGACAGAGTAAATAATATCAGCTTGCTATGAAAACCATGACTCTGCTATTGTAAGCAAACATCTGTAATATTAAACGTATTATAAACAGATGACATTTTATCTTATTGTGTGGCAGCGTTCACACTTTTTTATGGAGAAACAGCCTTGTCACCTTGTTGAACAGCTGAAAGCTAGGCTGAAGCTATTAAGACGAGTCACATGTTTTCTTGAATATATTCTATCATATATATATATATGTTTAAAACAAGTTATACTTTTTACTGTTAGTGAGAATAGCACTTTTAAAATTTTTTTACTGAACAAGGCTATTTTCTAATCTGCTAAGATTTTGAAGGCTAATATAAACCAAGCTTGTTTGCAACCAGATAATTTCTGTGAAATAATGCTGAAAGTGATTTGTCTTTCTTTGTGACACTTCAGAAATCTAGAACTCTTATTTTGCTTCCTGCTACTAATTGTCAGCTCTGGATGGCTTAAGTATAGAGGGAAGCCAGAAAAGCCATCTGTTTGGAAGAATGAAAAAGCCTAGTTGTTTTACTCATTTCCTGGGCAAAAAGAAGAGCTCAAAGGTTTTCAGTGAGAAAACTGCTTAGACTGCACTAAGCCAGATGTATCTAGGGAATTCAAAAGAATAAATGGAACAGAATTTTCTTAGTTCAGGATAAAACAGTTGTACGGCAAATATGAAGAAACCACTTGCCCCTTTAAGCAGATAATCTGTAAGTTTTCCTGTAAATTTTCCAAATCTTAGGTTTGGTTTTCCAAATGAAGTTATATGATGAATAACAAGCTAATCTATCAATAAAAAAAATAATCAAATGTTAGCAGTATCATTATAAATAAATGCCTATAATACTAACGTGAAAGAAACTTCTTGGCTTTAGTCCTTTTAGGAAAACCTAGGATATCTTGTGTAAGAAGCCAATCACTAGATGAGTTTTGAATCTGAGAAGCAGGATTCTTACATAATGCATTAACATAGCACACCAAATTACACCATAAGAAAAATTCAGGCCTAGATAGGCGTATTTAACTTTGCACCACAAATGAAAACTGCTTCATCCACATAATATATTTTATAGCCAAACATATTTCTAACACTTTATGCTGATATCCCACTCTCAGTGTGGGACAACTCACAGAACTAACTCAACAGATACTTACATGAAATTACCCTGCTCTGCGGCCCTCTTTACCAAAATATGGGACCATACAAATTTACAAGAGGCTCGAAATATAAATTCTTTCAGATGTCACTGAGTGTTGCACTCTGCTGGAAGGACAGGTTTCTAACAGTACATTATTATCTAGCCTCCAGAGTAGGGACTAACTCACTACTACTTGTAGGCTCCAATCTTCTGACATCTCTACTTGGATAGCTTGGTCAGAAGTTAATTCCTGTCAGCCATCTGTCAATAGAACAGTAAACATTCCCACACGACTATGTGACTCCCAAGCAAAGCTAAACCGACTACAACTTCCACATCAAATATGATATCATCAGGGAGAAGAAATAGATTAATTAAATAAAAAAACCCTAAATAAATTAGCTTCCATTGACCCAGCTGCATATAGTAGATTTGCAAGTCATAGTATGGTTTCTAGACAGAGCAGTGAAATTCAAATGCAAGATGCCTTTACCGCTATCAGGGACGTGTGGCAACAGTGGGTGTGGCTGTTCTCCCTTGAATTCAGATTTGGCAGGTTTGTAGTGTCTCACCACTGAAAGCTTATCCTACAGCAGTTTTTGTCAAATAGGTATTAGAGGATACCTTAAAAAAAGTTTTTGCTGCATTCAGGCAGCTCAACAGCTGACAATGACAGTAGTATTCATATAAAATATGCAGAGTTATCAAAACGGTTCTGAGTTTGTCTGATATGAATTAATAAAAATAGCTTTTGTCCTTTTTCATCTTCTCTTGATACAGCTTTTGAACCATGCATGAAGTCTCTAACTTACCTAGCAAACTTTCAGGCCATTACTGATGGGAAGACTGACACCCATGACAGCAGTCAATTGAGTGTCATTTATCTATTTGAAAATAAAAAACAACCTTTATCAAATGTATCAACTCAAGATCACTATTCCAACACAGAACCAAAAATAATTACTGTAGTGCCTCCAGCCACAGTTCAATTAAGAGACTGGAGAAATAGATTATGTGCATTTATACATTTGTCTATATATATATATCCCTAGACACAGGACTAATTTAGATTATACTTGCAGAAACAGCTTTCTGGACTACTCAAGTTAAACAATGAATTTGCATCACAGAATTGTCTTCAGAACTTCCTTCATTTCCTAACGTTCCTGTCACAGGAAAGGAAGAGACTGCCCTTTAAGTCAGTGAAAGTATAACATGGAATAATTTTATAGCTAACAAGCAGGTCAGTTTCATTTGCTTTATTAAGCAGACTGACTACTGAGCTCTCGCTTCTGAAGCATGAGTGCCTTATTTTACTACTAAGTAATTCAATAGCTCTTCCGCTAATCTTTTTCCTTCCAATTATACTGTTCAGCTACATCACACAGTATCTGAAGCACTCTCCTCGATGTTGGGGGTTCAGATGAACAATTAGCTATACTACTTGCAAAAAACCTTTAAAAAATTTAGAAAAATCAAACTTTGAGCTGGTAAGTCCCCCACGCACCCTCCATGCAGTTTTCTCCAGAAGAGAGTATTAAAGTTACCAGACTGAATAGCAGGCTTTTAACAGCTCAAATCTAGATTCCCAGGCCTAAAACAAGGACTCCACTGGATTTTTCCTTTCTTGAAATGACAGCTTCCCTGGCACCCAAACACATTGCTGTGTTTCCTCAACTGGAAACAAATGAACAAAGAATCCAAATAGTCTGGTGAAAGGCTTATGGAAAAAAATAACTTCCACAGCCCCTTCCTGAGATGCATTCTTTCTTTGCTGCAAATCAGACAGCTCTTCACAGTAACGGCTTCCCCTTTACCCATACTCTGAAGCGTTGCCTTCCCTCCAGCATACACAAGCCATCCATCTGGAGGTCCTCCACACTGTCTTATTTTAAAAGGCTACTTCCATTTCTGTGGCATAAAATCCCTTGTAGAGCCCTCAAAGGGCTAAAAGCCAGACAGTCATCCCTTTGGAACTGTCTGTCTTAAACACAAACACATCTATTTCATTTCGGCAAACTTGGGATTTTTTTTTTTTTTAAAGCATGACAAACAGTGGTAGTGTGAAGATGCCTTTTACCGCAGTGACAGAGGCATTTCACAACTCTGCTAGCTTAAAGCATCTCATTGCTGATCTATGTGCATCACAGTTTATGTTTGACTATGGATTCCCAGACACCCAGTGGAAAGGATTGACAAAACTGCTAGAAGATTTCTAGATTTTTAATAGGCTACCTAAACACAGCACAAGTCACCATTGCTAAAGCTGAGGCAAGTATTCCTACTCATCCAGGAAAAATTGTTCACTATTATCCAGCAATTATTTCCACATTGGAAGTCTTGCATCTTCAGCATTCTTTTAAGCAAGAGAACAACTTAATTTTTAATGGTGAGTCTTGTTGCTCTTCTCTGAAATAACCTCTCCCCAACTTGTAATTATCACCATATAGCATCCAAAATCGGGAACAGTACAGATGAGATCTCACAACAAGCACAGCACCAAGTAGAGCAGAATAATTACCTCCTGTGCCTCACATCTGATGCTTTTGTTAGTATTGCCCAGAACAGGTTTTGTTTTGGTATCACTGATTTTAACTCTTAGTCTGATCTGCTATAATACCCAGAATACTTAGCACAGAACTGCTTCATTCCCCCCAATGAGCTGATGTCCCTAACACTCAATCCATTTTTCTCTTGCAAGTTTTACAGGGGCAGTCTGTTCCACCATCCAGATTATTAACGAAAACATTGAATAAATTGGTAAACCTGATCACCATACAGTGATTTAACCAAGAAAATATTTCCCAAGTTTCCAATTAAGAACATCGTGTAGGAAAAATTCTTCCTATAGCATGCAGACCTATTCATTGTTATTTAGCTTTAGTATGTTAGAGAACCTTAAGATTACCTTAAATGAGATAAAACCTTAGGAAAAAAAAAACAAAAGGAGTTAAAATAAGACAGTATAAATCCAGGTTTAGTTTAGCCACCCTAATATGAAAAAAGGACAAAAAAATGGAGATGAGAAGTTAGAACAGCCTTCCACAGGCCAAGGTCAGCAAGTTACTATTGACTGTTCATAAGCAAGTTAACTTTACCTTAATCAGTAAGACAAGTCTGTAGTAGTAACCGATGTGTTTGTTTACCTTGAACATAGAGGTAACTTGCTACTAACTTCAAGCTGCCTCATCTACTAGTATAAAGTTGTCCAAATGCATTGTTGGACATTAAAAGTCTCTGCTCACTGTTTCTTTACACTTACACCTACGTACACGCAAGGCTTCTCAGCTGCTGATGCCCCATGACCTCCTCTGGAATTTAAAGAACACTTACATACAAGTTCAGAAACTTAACAGGCTGGCCAAGAGTTACCTACAATACAGTTTAAAATTGAAAAATGTTTTGCCTTATGTACCAGCCACATAATCATTGGCTTCATACTGCTGTCCATTCACCCCTCTTATTTGCACTGCTGTGTTTTTAGCTCTAGTTCTTCTCAGGTAGGCTGAGGAGAATACTTGGATTTACATTCAGACAGAAGGGACTCCTACACAGCACATTAGCAAGTACTTAAGGTTAGAGGACACTTTCTCTAGGACTCTTATAGGTGTCTTTTTAATCAGAATGGTTTTAAATGCTTTAGAAAGTTCAAAACCAGATTGATTTTATACTAGATAGCATTCTTCTGGATAATTTTACATGTCAGCATTTTCTTACTTTGGAGCTAGAACTGTCAACATCATTGCCAAAACATGAAGCGGTCAAGAAATATAGTTATATGGGGGTGAGAGCAGTTCCACAGCATTACTTCAAAAGTTTTCATATTGATGTAATAAATGAAAAACATTTAAGAAAGCTTCCCCCCCTCCCCTCCACAGTTTAATTTTTTTTTTTTTAATTGATCCAGCCTTGAATAATGCTACTTATTTGGGAACAATATCAGGCAAAAACAAGAACAAGCACCATTCTGCATTCCAATATGAATCATTCAGTAAAATTTTGCAATATATACATTTTATCCAGCTTCTGACATTATAGGTCATCATGCCAATGAAAATTTTTAACAATACAATAAAATCCTTCAAATGGAACTGTTTATGAATGTAATTCAAGAGACCAGACAATTTAATTTCTGAAGTTTATATCACTCATGTCCATAATCATTTTACATTTCACACTTCATGCTCTCAAACATTACCCTAGAGAAGACTAGATCTTTGTCACATATACTATTAAAGACACTAGCCAGGTTTATAGAGTTACAGAAGACTATAAGAAGATGTAAAATTTAGTAGGTAATAAGTTATGACATTTGCTGACTAAAACAATATTCAATCTACACTAATGTTTGATCCATTCAAATACAGTAAGTATTTGGATGTTATATACTACCCATTTCATATACTTACAGTGCAAAATAAGTGAGAATTTTTTTCCTGAGCATTTAGGAAATTAAAATCCTTTTTCTTTGTCATTGATTGCAATCCATTTAAAATATACTCCCCATATACCTAGGCTTGTCAAGACTGTACAATTAAGACAGGCAAAAGTTTGTAGATATCAGAAGCCAAATCAGGAATCAAAAGGGTTATTGAACATCTCTAAAATTTGTCCCCATTTTTCAAGTCTAAGGATATAACAGGATTTTGATTTATACCAAAAAGTTCAGAAATTACATTTTTTTCCATTGACCAAACAGTCCAAAATGTACAAACCACATGCCTTCCGAAACGGAGAAACAGCCTCTATTTAAACAAATTGTACTACATATTTCAACTTACTATTCTGTAGTTAATGTAATGCCCAGTGAGCTGTGCCTCCAACAGACATAAGAGAATAAAACTTTTAGGAATGTATTTTGGGCATTTTGTAAGGAAGCTGGATTCCTTACAAGTTCATCTTTTTCTCAATAGCTACAGACCATGAGTTTCTAATTCAATCTTCTCCTCTGTCTGCAACATATCAGGTTCTACTGGAGGAACAGGTGGTCTGAGTATAATTTCTGGACCTCCACCATAGATTGACTGAAGAAAATTCCATGTTTCTTCAGATATTTGTCCAGAATCTGCACCTGAAAACATTTTTAAAATTTTAATTACTATTTAGAATAATTCTTTCATTATTTCTTTGAAGTCCATAACAGATACAAAAAGAAAAAAAGAATATAGATTCAAATTTAAAAGCCTGATCTGAATTTGGGCTTTATCTTGTGCCAACTACCAAACCCAATGATGTATTCTATGTTAACTTTATACTTTTTGATTCTTACAACTACCTGCTCCAAGCTCTCCAGTACTTAACACACCTCAAGCATAAAACATATTAAGGTTCTGTGATAAACATCTTATCTGACACTTATCAATCAAGCTGACAACTGGTAGCTCTCGGTACACAGGAAACAACGATTCATATTAACGTAAGAATAGCCAGTCCCATCAATTACACAGTAAAGTTCAAGGATGCAAGATTCTTGTTTCATCAAAGAAATTAATATTGATAGTAAAGAATAAAAGCGTGAGAACCACAGTGAAATTCTCAGAACCACAGAGAGAAACCACTATTAGGACACTAACAGCCCCACTAATGCTTCTAGTATGTAGCACTGATGGGTCAGCCTGATTTCTTCACTGATTAAAGTCTTTGCTTATGATTCCATTCCTCTGGCTAGAGGTCCCTCTCCTGTCTCAGGTCAGCATCCAACAATCATTTCTGATTTTCTGTAACCTTTTATAGTGGCAAAGGGCAAGGGAACATCAGCACATCGCCCCTCTAGGTTTTAACACAAGGATCCTGTCTGATACAGTTGAAGTAATTTCTTCACACTAACCTAAGGCAGAGAGGACAAATTTGTATTCTATATGAATAAACCCCCTCTTCTTTAAGCAACTCATTAGAACCCTGCTCCGCAGCAGGTTTCCCCCAATATCCTTATTAGATACTATTAATCTGTCTTGTTAAGCCTAATTTCAGCACCTTCCTACTAAAAACAAACAAACAAACAAAAAAGCGCCGTAACAAGGGGACTTCTCCCCCTACCTCCTATACTTTTCTGTCCTCACCACCTGCTCCAGTGTGCCTACTACTGTACTTTATATATAAAGTTTCCAAAGAGGAAGGGTACAAAGAGCTGCACATTTGTTTACCTACGCTAAGTCAACCATGCAAAGCTTCATCTGGAAGTCATGATGCAGATCCTATGCCAGTACTAATGTCGTTATGCCTCAGTTTTACTCATTTAGGTTCAGGTTCTTAAAAAACAACTCCATCTCTGTAGGCACAGGAGTAGATCTGCACTCCCTTATCCAGATTCCAGCTCTTCTAACGGTCAGGTTTAACTGAGCAGGCACAGTGAACTGGGATCAGGACTACGGTATCACAGAAATACGTAATACTGTATACTATTTAGTGGCGCTCCCACTTCTTCTCTCATGACTCAAGAGACAAATTTTCCACAGCCTATTCATCTTCATTTCTACCCAAGTTCTAGCTTGAATCAATGTAGCTGAAGTCAACAACTAGCTAATTTGCTATCAGTTACTGATTCTAAAACAATTTTTTTTTTTTGCTACACGTCAATCAGATGCTTTATACCTTGTATTTGAATTCTGCATTAGCGCTTAAATCATTAAAATGTACTGCAAAACTCATGACTGCAAGAACTCATTCTTTTCTAAATATACTCTTGACATTTTACAATCGGTGAGGTTTATGCAGGGCCTAGGGGCCTCCAGTGAACTGCCATTGGTAGGTCCACTGTATGCTGCGGCATTAAGTTAAATTGGGAAAAAGTCCAGTTAAATAAAGGTTAATCATAAAGGTTAATCTTAATGCTCCCCTTTTTTTTTAAGCTGAGCTACAATGAATTTAATATTCATAGAGAGTCTAAAGTCTTCATAAAGCAGGCCATATTAGAATTTTTCTTCTCTGTACCTACAAATTTCAAATAAATGGTATTAAGCATCTGACTGTGAAGAATAACAAAGAAATCTATCTTTGCGTGCTACAGAAGTTTTTGCAATGTACAGTGGCAAATAACTTGCAGAAAAACGAGCAACAGCATTTACTTACTGTGGTTTATTTCCCTGTGTCAGAAGTAGCTCTCAATTTAAATTAGGATTCAAGTAACTACATACAGATATATGACACAGTCTAAAAGCCAAGCGTCTCCCAATTTATGTTAAGAAAACCCAAATCAAACCAAGTGATACAAAGCCAAAGCACACTTTCACCATTTTAAAGTTACTCTGCACCTCCTTCTACACTCTTATCTGTACTTGGATTAGTCTATTACAGATACTAATTCTTTATTTTAAAAATAAGCTGCTCCGCCAAAATGGGCACAACACAGATTCACTAGGAATTGCCATTTTATGATAACAGTTAAAAAAAGAATTCATAATAAATTTTCCAAACTTCAGCAAATACATCATAAGAAGCCCAAAGCTGCAGCAATATTGGACACCTACCTTGTTTTAGCACAGCGTTTCCACATTTTGTTACTGCAATCTTAGCGTTATCAATAGGACCAGGAGGATCTAGTATGACAGAAAGATGATTAAAATTGGGAGAGCTGAAAACAAATGGCAGGTTGGAAGTTCTATTTTCAAATGGAAGGAGAAATAGCTTGTTTGTTTACTGCTTGTTCTTGTACTGCTTAACAGTACATTCTAAGTTATTAAAAGCTAATCAGAATTTTAATTAAGAGCAAGTTTTTCAAAGCATTTGTGATTACAGTAAGTCTTCAAGCAACGCAAAACAAATTAATCCTAATTCTTATCCCTAGCAAAGTTGTCCTAGAGCAGACTCAGACAAGATTGTAGAACATTTTATCAGTGTTTCCATTTCAAAGCTTTAGAGGCACCTAAAGTAGGCTGAAGTGTCATTATTGTAGTTGTTACTCAGTTATCTATGAGTTTAGGTTGTGACAGCGAGGTCACCTTTCCTCCAGAAGCTGTAGCATTATCTGTGAGTTTGCACAGCAGAATCCATCCTCCCTTGTACTTAGATCCAATTTTCCTGCTGCTGCTGCTAACAGCAACCCCCCTGCAGACAAGCAACATTCTTTCCATAACTATCCCATTATCCATTCTTGTGAATTATTTGACTATATTCTGTAATTTGGTTCCTGAATACATTTGTAACCTATAAAGCCTGGGTCTTAGATGTTCGTTTTAAGAGCTTTTGTTGCCTTCTCGATCTTGCCTTGTTCTTCCTACAACCTTCTACCAAAGCAGAAACAGTTTACTTAAACAGTACCACTACATGACAACAAAAAAGAAAAGATTACTCATATTTTGAAACGGAGTACAACTTACCACTGTCTTTACCCTTTACAAATCCTTCCCATTCTCTGAACCATTGCATACTGATGCAGTAAAATGTTGATGGAGATTCCTCTTCTTGGAATGCTCTATTAAGCTGAAAGGAAAAAGAATCCGTGTTTTTCTGCTTTTTTTTTTTCTTTAAACTACTTAATTTTTTTAACCACTGTAATTATTAACAGCATAATATTACACTGCTACAGAACATTTTAAAGAACTACTGACCATCAGAACAGTAAACACCTGGTGAATTCCCGAGGTGAGATTTTGAGGTAGTGGTAGCCTTCATATTAAAAGATGATTTATTCTTTACTTGAGAATTTATTTATTTTTTCCTGAGAACAGCAATGAGTTCTTCTTAAGCACAAGTGCTTACCCATCAAACACTACTGGATAATTACTGTGAAGGCTGAACTTTCAAGTACCAAAAGAAAACAGAAAACTTATTTTTGTAAAATAAAATAAACCAGATTTGAAAGATTTGGTCCATCATTTTCATGGAAGGTTTTGTGTGTGATGAACTACATCTTCATCTATGTTTGTTTCTCCCCTAATACTTTGAACAATACGATTCCAAGCAAGGCACGGTGCACTAATGCACTGGGACATTTCATGACTCTTTTTTGCTTCAGTTTAAAAAACACAAAATATTTTTTGTTCCTACTATTTTAAAATTTAAAAAAAAAAATTAAAAAAAATCATATCCTGGTTTTCTGAGTTTCTGTTGCAAGGCAATGTAAGTGACTGTATAAATTACAAAATACAGCTAGGTAACAAGGCTCAGTTGCATTTAACTAAATTTGTTTCTATCACTAAAAAAACCCCCCCTTTTTTATCATTAAGATTTTAGGAAGTTTAACATGTTATTCTTTTTCAGAGACTACAGATCTTTTCACAATCTTATTAAGAAACATGCAAAAAGTCACTTAAACCTTTAAAACCATTATCTTTTAGCTCTGCAATAATATAGCTATACTTCCCCCTTGAAGCCATGAACCTAAAGCATCAATACAACTTCTTAAGGTTTCGGATAGAGTAAGTTTTGCAATCATTCCCTAAAGCAATCTATAGAGGGTAACATAATTTTCTGTCTGCTAACCAGTAACAATACTTGCGTAACAGTGCACATATAATCATTGTTTATACTGGAAAAATACTGATCGCTAAAGCAAATGAGGTTGACTCAATGTTGTTAATAATAATTACTATCCAGTGGTAACCCAGACTAAAGAAAAATCAATTACTAGAAAGTTCAAATAGCAGTTAAAATATGGAAAAGCTGACACAATCTCTGAAGTGTGATTAAAGCACAGATAGAACTGAAACAACAGCTGCAATTCCATTTTTCTCCCTCTCATGAATTAAGATAGCAGAAATGGGACTCCAATCTCTCTGCATTTGTTTTCACTGAAAACTTCAAAACAAATTTTTGCTTTAAGAATTACAAAATCATTACTACTAGTTATTTTACCAGACCCATGCACATAATCTCGAACTCATGGAAAATATAGTAGCTGCTTGATATTAATTTTACAGATCCATTACAATACTAAGGCATTTTCTTTGCACCAAATTATTTATGTTTATGTGTCTAATGATATTTTTAAAATTAGAACTAGAGATAAAGATTATGATTAACTTTTTGCTGGCATGGTATTATATTATTGCACTTAAACCTTATCAGATTGCACAGAACAGATCACTGGCAGTGTATAAAGAACAACTGCTCATGTGGCTGCACTCTGTTTCCATACTATAAAAAAAGCCATTTAAGCAACAGATTAAATATTTTCTCTAAGTACATTTCCATATAAACACTTATCTGGGATATCACAAGAACATTACTGTTGCCAACAGGAAAGAAGGGATTTGTTACAGGAATCACCTATGCACTTCTGGTAACCCCTTGGGTCAAGTCATGAATATCAGGTGATGTCAAAAAGCAGAATGAATAAGTGTTTACTTTTTTACCCGAATAAACATTTCCAATTCATTTTTTCTTCTTTTTTCAATTCTTTCAGACTCTATTTGGCAGGTGTGACAAACATACAGATGGTTAACAGCTGGTCCTCCTCCATACCTACAGTAAAAGTAAAAAACCGTTAACCTTGCGGAAAATACCATGTAAAAAGATCATGCACCTGTAGACATCACAAGTGTCAGCTTCTTATAATATGTAACAGAAGTCTGATACATGCCAGTCACACTGATCCACAAATGACAATTTATTTTCCTAGTAATATTTTGTACTCCATCCTAAGACATAGTCCTCTTCCAAGTTCTGACTGCCTAAAGCCAGTGCAAACCACCTCAAACTCTGCTGTATCACATACTTCAAACGGCGTTAACTATGGGAAGAATACGCCAGTGAGCAAGTATTCTGTTCTATATACACCATGTGTGATTTTATTAAAGGCCTCTAAGAAACAGCTTATGAAAATGTTCCAGCTAGTTCTATCTCAACCATGTTCCTCCACTCCATTGCAGGCTCTTCATCAGTTTGCTACCTCCCTGACACCAGCCTCTGAACTTGTTTATTGTTTTGTTCTTAAGAAGTTCTTCTCCAGGACCCTCCCCCTCCGTATCTTCCTTGTGTGAAACTGCATACATGGAAGTCTTCAGGGACAGTGTTACTGAGAAGCACAGGAGAAATATATAAATATGTGTGTGTATATGTATCATCATGAACATGGGCAGCATTTGCTAGCCTGGAAACAACAAGCCCAATAAAGAAAATATTCTTGTATAACTAGCAACCTTAAAGAGCTGCATTTACTATAACAGAAAGGTCAGGTTAAAATACGCATTGAGATAAGGATATTCCAGGTTCTACTTCCTAGCTGAATAATTATTTTTGTCAGAGCTGTGTTCTCGTCCAATTTTGTTTCTCTTCTAAAAGCTCAGATTTTATTCCAAACATCTTATGTTAAATGAGACAAAAGAGAGTGCTCTTAAGTATAGCAACATGAATTAAAGTTCAAACTATGAAAGTTCTTAAGCAAGAGTGAGAAGTAACTATGTTTACTTAGCGAATAAAATTGAACAAAAATCTGCCATGGAAGGCATCGCTTTTTTTTCCCTTTTAGACTTGTATGTTTGTCAGTCCATAAAAATAATTTGGGATGCTATTTTTTTTCCCCCCAAATACAGAAGTATATACTTTAACTGAAAATTAAAGCATTATTTCAATACAATATCACTTCTACATACGAGTTTTTTGGTATATACTCAATCACCCCAACTAAACAAAGAGATATGTTTCATAAAATGGTCACCTACCACTTAAATTGCACCTCTGAAGATGACACTTTGTCTTTAGACTGCACTGATCAGTTCACAAGTTTTTAACTGAAATAGGTCAAGTCTGGATTATACTATATTATCTGGAAGCAACTCTGACCCTAAAGTATTTGGAATTGGAGTAGTGCCATGTTAGCAGCAAAATAAGTGTGTTTGGGACAGGGATTGGCAATCGGCATCCTAGACGAGTATTTCCTTTTCCTTAATACTATCTCAGTAAAAGTCAGCTTCCATCCACCATAGCAGGCTTCCTCACCCTACATTCTCACCCACTGCAGCCATGGTACTCTCCCATAATTCTCAGATAACAGCAAGACAAAAAGCAAAACATGGTTGTTTCAGAGCTACTCTGTGCTGAAGGGTGCATGCACCAGTCAGGAAGCCAGAGAGAACAGACAAATGTTTAGCACTAACAATTCATACCTCTTTTCTACCGAGTAGATTACTCTCAAAATCTGGAGGACCCTACCATCTCTGGGACTTCGACCTTTCTATCAAATGATTGAAGTTTGACATCTTGTTAAAAAAGTTTAATGGAGAAGGGAAATTAATGAGAAGTTAAATCTGAAGGAAAATGTTTTTAAATATTTCTGCGTACAGAAAACAGATAATGCCTTTTGTCAGTTGGAAGAAAAAAAATCAGTACATCTACATAGGAAAGTGGAAATAAGCTGGAAATAGTATTGTTTCTATTCTTCACTTCTGTCCATTGAAACTTTAAAACAAGAAAAACGCAACATTTAGCTATAGTGCTTAGGTGGCAGGCAATTAACAGCTAAAAATATTTAATGCAAGTACAATACACAGTCCTTAAGGTCATCAGCAAAGCTCTTCTGCAGCTTTTTGTTACTTTAAAAGGAGACACATCTTGTAAGAATCCCTCCTTTATAAGCAAGCACTTAAACCTGACCTACATTAAAAAGTGTGGAGTGGTTATACGGAATGCTTAGATATAAGTTATTTTGAAGCAGTACTGGCAGCTGAGGCTATGGATTCAAAGCCAACATAAAAGAAAAGCTGTCTCCAGCCAACAAGAGAACAGGAAGCTGATACAGAGAGCTCTTTCAAAATACCTCTTGCAAAGTGTACTTTTGCTGACCTACTTTGTGTCATTTTGTACATACCATACATGTTTATTGGTTTAATACTTAAGTATTATCCCAGTAACACACTACTTTATGTAGGCTTCTAGCATTACTTTGCACAAGGAAATTATATAAATCAGCGGTTTGCAATCCCTTCACTTAGTTTTGTGCCTAGAGTATATGTATTTTTCTGAGCCACGAATTCTACAGTCTGATGTTGCTGCTTGGCACATGTTCTCTCAAACCATATAACTTTTTTTTTTTTCCAGTTACAGTACAAAACTTACCTGCTATACAGATTATCCCATATATTTTGAGGTAGCATTACAACTAGGTCCTCTATGAAGCTAGCTTTGTGTGGAGGAACACCTGCAGAAGCAACAACAACAACAACAAAGAGACTTGCGGATTTTGGGGGTGAGGGGAAAAGACTATGCTAGAGGTCTCTAAATAAAAGAAAAAAAATACAACCTTTCAATGAATTCAGAGAAATCATGTGAAACAAGTTTTACCACAGTATAATCTATTACTGTATTTTAAAGAGACCACTCTAGTTTTAGTCTTATGAGGCTGGAAAGTTTATAAAAAGCAGAAGAAAACTACATAAAAGCTTAAAATTAAAGGGCTAGAATCCTTTTTAGATACTGATTGCAAAATGCTTCTTAAGTTACACAATTAAAATGTTAGAGTGATTAAATATTTTGTTTATGCATGTAAACACATTAGCAAACTGTCTATCCTAAATTCACTTATTTGCTGAAGACCTTTTTGAATTACTTCAAACAACATGAATGCTTGAAAGTAACAAAATTTTGAGGGAGGCAGAAATAGAGGGGCTTGCAGAATTAGAAGCGTTGAGTTGAAGCACATGGTAAGCAGCAATGTGCTACGCAGGAATTCTTTTGAATAGGGAAAAATCTAGTAGTTCAGGCACTCGTACAACAAGAGTCATCTGCTCTAACCCTGCAGAAGGAAAGCCACAGCTACAAGGGCTCACATGTACACACTCTACAAATTGCTACAGGGGCACAATATTCCTATGTTAAAAGTTTCGTTCAGCAACAAGGGCAGCACCTCTAACTGCTAATCTAATACAGCTGTATTTCTTACTAGAAAATAGGTATAAGAACACCACATAGTAATGATTTCTTGGAATGTTGGCACTCAAATATGGGTATTTCCCCAAATACGTTTTGCTTAATGTAATTATCTCATTTTTATTACCATTTAGCACAAAGTAAAATTTTTATGCTCCTATACAAAATATACAGAATTACTACTCTATTTTCACACTGCTATGCACTGGATACTCTGCATCAGACCAACTTCTTGTTCTGCAGCCTTCAAACCTTCTTGTTGCTTCTAGCATGTAGCTGAGAAAAAAATTTAGATTGGCAGACCAAAGTATTAAGGATGATGATAAAGTGACAGGATTTTTAAAAATGGGAATATACGTGTTTAGGAAGCAAGCAGATAAGCCAAACTGTGCCTCTTTAAGAATCAAGAAAGCTTATAAACAAAATCAAATGTGCAGAGAAAAGAAAAAAAATTAGAACTTCACACAGTATCATTTCCAACCAGTCAGCTACTAAAATGAGAGAAATAATTTACTTAGAAGTTATAGTTCTAATTTACCTAAGAAGTTATAATATGAACTTACTATATTCAAATTCCTTTTAAACAAGCATACATCCCTGTATAGCGACAAGGCGACAGACAAATGATACTCAGTTACAGTCTCACCTCCATGCATACAGAGAAAGTCATTATTTGAAATTGGTCCTGGTTCTGCAAAAGTCTTGAATTTATTTAACCACTGTCTGGAAACATAGAACTGCAGAAGACTTGGTTCCATCATATTCAGTAGACCTGATATCCTCCGTCTCTCTCTCTGTGCTTCTTCACTGCTCTTTCTATTACCAAAATAGAAATCATTAAACAAATATATATCCTTGTGTACAGTGCAGATAATTTACTTTGTGAAAAGAAAACTGTACTTTCAAGTAAATTACCTGGGCCGTGTCTATACTTTAAAGTTCTACTAGCATGAATAGTTGACTTAGCATGTGAAAAAACTTGCACTTTTTATGCACAGCCAGAGCCACCACCTAAATGCGTGGCAGGAACCTAGACTGTCACGTTACAGAACCACGTGTCCCAAGAGTCAGTACAGTTAGTACAGAGCAGGAAGGGCAGCAAAGACTACTTGCTCTGTTAAACCTAAGCTTGTCCTTAGTTCTGACAAGCCATGGCACAGGTGTTATCATGCTTACAAGAAAACTTTTGCCTGCTTAGTTCAACAACTCAAAGACCCCTGACAGTTCCCATTCAACCTACCAGGCCGAGAAAGCAAACTGGACCGCAACAGAGTCAGCAGACTATACTGCAGAGGTGATTTCTACCAGAGGAGAATGAGATAAGGCTCTGCCCATTTCCTCTATGCATCTTTTGAGCTAAAGCTTTGCAAGCTGTACTCCTTGGGCAGATATTCCTTGCTTACCTTCAGAAGTAAGGTTGAATAGTAAGTAGATCAGGTAATTCCCCTACTTTTCCTGTATTCCCCTACTTTCCTCATTGAGACTTGTTGCTGGCGTCCAACTGGAATTATCTTTGCTCTCCTGTTTTTAGATTGAATAGAATCTCTCTTCTGCAAAAGGAGCTTTGAACCATTCATTCCATCCTCCAAAACCCTGGCCTGAAACTTGACTCAACATCACACAAAAGCTGGGCCGCCTCAGTTAATTTATGGAGTCAAAGTTGACTCAAATAGCTGATGGAAAAGCTTCAGGTAGACCTAATGGCTATAACAACAAAGGCTATTTATAGTATAGCAAAACAAGACTAAAAGTGTAGGAAAAAAACAAATGCTATGAACCCAATTAAAATACATTACCTGTTTAAATTCAGATCAAAATTATTTAACGAAAGCCTTAAAAGCCTGAAAATTAATTCAAGTAGGTAAGTTCACTTTCCAGCTGTAATTTAAAAATGCATACATACCTCCACTAAGCTTTCTAAAATGCGCTGAAAGAACATTTATTTTGTGTGTGTGTGGTAGTGTTTTGTGGGTATATTCTTTTTTAAAACCAAATTTTATGAATGCTATTATTTTATTATTTAATTTGTTTGCCCACAATCAGGTACGGTGTTATTTCTTGGCAATACAGCATGACTTCCACATTCCTTTTGAAAGACCTACTGAGTCAGACTCACAGGCTTAGCTCAGACAGTGGCAGGTACAAGTGCTCCTACTGAAAGTTAAAACATTCTCAGAACACAACTCATTTCTTGTGCAAATCTGACACAATCTATTTCGCGGTCAACTTGTAGTAGAAATTTCATCCTAGTACCAGAAATTTGGAATTTGAAAATTGAGTTAAGTTGCTTTTATTATTTCAAGTCCTTATTATTAAAGTCCTCTTTCTAGTCATCTTACTATATTTATGCAAATTTAGTTTTCATTTTAAGTTCTATACGTTTTAGCAGTGACAGAGCAAGTGTTAAGGACATAACTGAAGGATTAAGTCTCTCTCCAGCATAGATTTTTTCTGGTTGGTCAAATTCTTCCATTATAATTCTTATGGGGCAGCTGATTTCTGAAAGCTGCCCAACTGCTTAAAAAGTTATTTATGTACCTGACTAATATGAGTATGATCGTACTTTTAATTTCTTACCTGTAGAAGAGAACATAGGCTTCTGCATTTTGCACTGTGGATTCTGATACTTCTGTGACACTCTGGTCATCAAATTCATACCACAGATTATTTAAATTGTTGCGACAATAAGCTATATAATGTCCACCTAGAGTGTTAGAAGCAAGAGTTATTTATTAAAGTGTCCAGAGCTGACCATTTTACTTCCTTTTCATGTATTGCATAGTAAGTCCAAAAAAAGCAAGTCTTAAATGGGAGAAACATTAGATCGTTAGCAGACAGGACTTGGATATTAACTTCTCTCAAACTCAGGATCAGCTTTTCCTTCTGAATTTCTATCAGCTAGTGGGAAGTTGGGCACCACTTTCAGCATATTCTTGAACTCTTCAAACAGTTTGTTGTCTAATGTACTCCTGAACCATGATATTCAAATCAGAGTAAGACTGTCTGAACAATTTACCCTAATCAATTTCCACAGTGAACTCTCTTCAAATCTTTGTATGCTTTATAATAGAAATTAGCATAGATGTGTAACGGCTACATGATCTCAAGACCATACTTAACTGTGTTTTGAAGACTATTTATAATATATTTTAAATTATTACTATTTTTAAATACATATTCAACTGTCAATAATTAAATAAGCAAGTATCCACTAAACTGATTACGAGAAGCATCATTCAGCAAGCACTAAACTGAAGATGAAAAAGCATCCAGAAAAAATGGAAACAACTTCATCTAAACAATGGATACCTCAAGTTTAGGGAGTAGGAGGGGGTGAGTAACTTCTGTAAAAGTCTATGAAGTTTCTCGCTTCAAACTTTTCTTTCTCCTATTTTCCAAATCTTATAAATACTGAAAGCACTTGGGCAGGAACAAGCTTGACATATAGCTACTCATCACTACCCATAAGTGGCAGTTACTGCCTGTTTTGGGGTTAACTGGCAGCGATCAATCAAGAGAACAACTTTTAAAAAATTACTGGCATCTTTGTGGTGCTTTGTGAACTCTTTCCAAAAAAATAAGGCATACAAAGCATCAAAACTCTAGACAAACAACAGCTGTTTAGAACAGCCGATCAACTGGTCATCTGCTGGCATGTAACATTATTTGTACATTTATACCGTTCACTTTCAATAGTGCATATAGTGTTTTTACTTAATATTCCAGGATCTGTTAATTTTTTTCCCACCTACAATTTTATTTAGGTATGCCATATAATTTCAAAGATGTGTCAACTCTTAAAGAGCAAGCCATCTTATGGTTCAAGGTAAAAATCACAGCATTTATCTTTCACATTATAATTACCAATGTTCATCTATTTACCCTTCAGTATATGGATATCATCCTTAAACAGAACTGCTGATGTGACTATCAACTGCAAAGACAAAACAATCAACCTCATACTTACTGCTGGCAGTTCCATGATGGCAGATGACAGACAGGAGATCATAAGTCACTATTTGAGCTGGACTGTCCTTTGCAAGGAAAGGCTGAAGATCAAGGCCTTCCAATGGAAAGGATACATGGGTCCCAATTTTTGTGGAAAACATAAGTTCATGTCTAAATCTTTTGAGATGAATGCACAGTATCTGTAAGAAAGATCAACAGATTGACTCAAGAAATATACATGCTGCTATCTGATATTTAATAACTACACTGTGCAAGCCATCTTTTCCTTTTATCATCCCAAAAGGATCACTTGTCTCTATGGCCTGAGGCAACTATCACAAGCTCTGTGTTCCACAGATTTATTTATTTTTTTTTAAATCAATTGCAGCTCAAGGAGTTAGAAATGAATTTGTAATTATTGAAGACTTATCTTACTGACAGTATAAACAGTCCTGAACAGTTACTAACACTGATGCAGCAATGAACAACATACCTTTTCTCTTCCTCAGTGCACCTACTGCACAATCTTGTCACAAGGGACATTAATTCTTCCTGATTATTGCAGCCATCCATTCATGTTTTGAAGTGTAAGATTGGATTACTTTTAAAATGTAGTTACAAGCATTACTTACAGAAAAGGTTTCTAGTCTGGCTGTGGTATTTAATTCTATGATCTACAGTATAAATAAGTTCTGCAGGCTGACAGTAACAACATAGAAAAAACCCATTCTTCTAACTTTACTTTTCATGTACAAGGTTCACTTTCTTACAGGGTGAATAATCAAACGTTGCTCACATTCTTAAACAAATGCAATATGAAGATATGCTTTCATCATATAACGTTATAAACACAATTTACTCCATGCAACTCATTAGTCTTACCACATTCCTAATCATGCAGAAAAAGTGCTTTAAAGTGCATGTAGTAACAGTACCTCAGGAAATTTTTGCACTTTGCAGAATTTCACTCCATTTCTTAACCTAAGCAAAGGAAAAAAAAAAAACAAAACAAACCCAAAACAACCAATAATTAGTTCTGAAAAGGTTTGATTTTATTGTGCTAGATCAGCAAAAGTCTAAGCTGAGCATTACATTAGTAAACCCAAAATACTTCTGGAATGCAGACTAGACATGGAGTAGTCAAAATGATACAAACAATGATGCTTCAGAAGAAAAGACAATCTGTACTGATGAAAAATTCAAAGCAGCAAGCACAGATAATCAAGTTCCAGCTAGCTAACAGTTTCTCTCAGCATAAAGGAAAGAACTTTAAGCTTCATGAAAGCTGATTATTCAGCAAAATAGAAAAAAAGAAACCAACTAGATTTATTTAAGAAATTACCTACAGCAGATCACCAGTTATATAGCAAGGAATAACACTCCTTTTCTATAAAGGGCTTCGAGCAGTCATCAGACCACTTCTGTTTCTTGGTTCTTCAGTATTTAAAGCCATAGTATATTTATTTAACACACTGAAGTGACCTACTGCCTATCAGTGAAAACCTGCTAGTAATATAGAGGGCTAAAAGCTTTTATTTTGTCAATCAAAAACAATTTACAAAGGTCTAAAATTGTAAGGAACATGAAAAAGAATTAAGCACATTTGGTCTGCAATATCGTACGGTGAGTCAGTGCTTCCTGACTCCTGCACCTGTGCAATGCTAAATTTCTGACAGCCAGAACACAAGGTGGTATCAAAAGATTAATACTACTGTGACATATCCAATAGAAATAAATGCCTCTTGACTAACAGAAGCATTAAAGCACTCAAATTAACATAAGTTAAAACAAACAAAGGTAAAAGCCAGCTTACTTTTTACACCTTCCACAGCTGTACATGTTATCACCTGCAAATATCAGGGAGACGAAAAACAGCCATTATTCTCTAAATCCAAATAGTTATCCTTCAAGCGCATACATTTGATATATAAAAGTTTCAAGGGAATTTATCTTTAGGTTGCATTCAATATTTAACAGTCGTAAGAGTGTTGACACAGCAACTACACAGAAAGCTTGCTAGGTTTTATGCTTTCAACTATGAAGCAGTACAGAATAATCTGAAGAGATGATGCTATATAATTTAAAAGGGAAATAATTTACTATGTCCAAATTAAGGTTACGGGAATGAGTATTAATATAGTGGTTTTTGAAAATTTATGAACCTTCAGTTGTTACCATTTCATTAAACCAAATTCAGATTTACTTGACATTTATAAAGCAGCTTTCATGGGCATTTCTTGCCTCAAGTATTCAGTTGAGCGAGCAGCTTACCTTTTTGAAATAAATGATCCCATAAGAGCAAGGAATGACTGTATTACAGTCTAACAGGTGGCCTTTGCTTAATTGCATGAAGCTAAGAAGATATTGATCATCTTATTGTGATAGGAGGAAAAAACCCCAAAAGAAACATGTTCATGTAATTAACCTCTTACCCTTGAGCTCATCTCTGGCGAAAAAGGCAGCAAGACAATCTTGTAAGGTTACAACTGGACCCCAAAACCAGCTAGGAACACATGAGACAACAAACCTGAAACATCATTGACAGAAAAGAAAGAAAACCAACAAATGTTCTGCCAGAAGAGCAGAAACTGGAATTTCAAAATAGATAAATAAATAAAACAAAGTAAATATTATTTACCTTTTGAAATATTCCATAAAAAAAGCTATCCATCCCTGGGGGGCGTATGCTTCTCCACATGACCCTGCCTTGACTAGAGATGTCTGATGACTTGCAGAATGGAGTTTAGCAAGATCTTCCTTACCTGGAATAGGCAAGGACAGATCCTGAAAGGTCTCCAGGGTTACAGACAGCTAAAGAAGAAAACAAATGAAACAAAACAGAGTTAAGCTTGAAGAGAAAAAGCAATTAAATTGAATTCTGTAAAGTTCACCAGTAACTGTATAGTTGAAAATTCCACTAGGCAGCAAATTAATTATAAATAAGGAGATGTAAGAATTCATTTTCTAAAAGAGGAAGAAAAAATAACATTTTAGAGTGAACTTGCACATTGTTATCACTGAAACTTTTTTTTTTAAGTCGTTATTAGTTATTTGTCTTCCTACTAGTCATACAAAGCACTATGATTTTTGCCTCAGGCTCCTGTTATACAAACTGGTTTCACAAAGCTTCAGCCCATTGTTTTGATAGTATTTTACTTTGACGTTATCTTGACCTGATGTAACTGGACCCGCTGCAAAAGAGACCCAGCTGTGCATTTTCTTTCTCCCATGCTGGATTTAGTGATCACATAGTCACAGTGAAACATCAAGCAAACTTTAAAAATTCTTACTTGTTTTTTGAACTTGCTCACCAGATTACCCTGAGGCCTCGGTATTCTTAGATCTAAAGGAAGGGAAGCAGTAAGGGCATGCAACTGCATCAGGGTTAGGTTTAAACTTTATGTTGAGAAACTTGTCCCCAGTGCAAAGATTTGGATATCCAATATTTGATACTATTGCTTTGAAACTAAAGTGGTCCACTAGACGTGTTTAGATAATTGACTTTTAAAATGATCACATGTGCTGTTCTAAGTAATTCTATGAGCAAATAGTACAGAAAAAAATCAACTGCTCCTATATTTGCCCCCATCTTGCAGTAGAGGACAACTTCAAAAAGCAGTTAATGATTCATATAACCTTTAAATTAAGTGTCTTCACCTGGATTTTTTGAAAGACAAGAATTTTCTTAGCCTCAATCTACCTGATAAGACTGTTATAGCAGTAAAATTGGACTACCATCTTTTACTTTTCTTTGTAACGTTATGTATCTGAAAACTTACGACAGTAGCAGGTATGCATTAGAATATTCAGAACATTACTAGAAACTAATCATACCTAAGTGAAGAGCAAGCCTCTTTCTCCATCCTTGCTGTAAACCAATTCTCAAAATGTTATTTTTCGGCTCTGAGTAAATATCCAGCTCAATGAAAGCAAGCTAGTCTAAACACAAAGTGCTGGTAGTAGCTGCTATTACTGTTTGAGTGAACAAGTATGAAACAACCTAACCTTCTGAGGAAATCTGCCACAAAAGAATAAAATTACCAGAGAATGACTGCATTAGTAAAACTGTAAGTATCTGTATTGGGGAAAAACACATTAAAATCTAGAACTTCCCCTCCTTACTCACCCGATCACAAGTCAAGCACTGTACTGAGCTTATTATAGTTCCATCAAATATATCAGAGATAACACTCCTGTACTTCTTGCGCTTCTTCCTTTTTGGTGATGATACAGTTGAAACTATAAAATGACAAAAATAAAATGCTGAAAGTAAATCAAGATACAATGGATTCCGATTTCCTTCAACTTTGCATAATATAACTAAAGATCACGCGTATTTAGGATTAAATTATGAACCAAGCCCTGGTTTCTATTTACTAAATATTTCTTAGAAATTACACAACCAGATTACTGCTAGTACCAGGCAATTCATGTAGGTTCCTCAAGCGGTTTATGGAGGACAAACACCAGAAGATTTTGCCTCTATTTAAGTAAAACTCAAACTGCCAGTCTTGAAATCTACAGCCTACTGCTAACGAGATTCATCTTGGCAGGAATCCCCCAAGGTATAAATTTAAAAAGGCACATTCTATCTGACATTTCATTTGATCACATCTTTCCAGGAAGTTTTAATCACATTAGGCTGAAGAGCTCATACACAAGCTTATTTTATCACAACACTGATGACAGTGGGTTGAAGACGACTAAATTTACTACTAGAGTCCAGCCTAACAGCAGCTTATTAAAAAAAACCCCAAAAAACCCCTCCAAGCCAGTAACATGTGCTTCCCACCCAAATCCACTACTAATTAGGTAAACACACCAGAGCAGTCTCTTGGGCTCTACAGATTACTGGAATGGTAGGCTAAAAATGAAGACCACAAAACCTCTTCTGGAGTCAGTACATTACCCAGGAGACCACTCAAAAGTCTTGTAGGAGTCAAAGGCAAACTCTGCCAAAATGCTGACAGCCAGTAACGAGATAAGCAGTGAAATGTGGAAATAATTACAGTGAAAAGGAAACTGGATTACTCCAATAAGTCTTTCACATAGAACACATCCTCCCAAGGCTCCTTTGGACATGAAGAGTTTGCCCCATAAGCAAGTACTCTTGTCTCTTTACTGTCCAGCAGTATTATATATTGTCTCTGTATCATCCCATACCTAGGAAGATGTCTAAAATAATAGAAGAGTCTGAATTCAAAAGTATCTCTAGCAGAAAGAACAGGTGTTAGAAGTAATCTGAAAAACCCTCTTTTCCACAATACATCAGATACATTTTATTTATCATAGACACAAACTACCTCATACAGCCCTTTGCCCAGAATTCTCTAAGGTTCCTTTCAATCACTTATTTTGCCACTAAACTGCTTTAAGATGGTTCTAAAGTCTTCATTTATCAGTAATGTGGAGGATGTGCTGTATTTATCCACACTAACAAACAGTAGGAAGAAATGGAAGACACTGACGAGGAGGGGCATCTTAGAATTGTGGCACCCAACAGATAGCACGTGCTTTCAGCAAGGGGGAAATGGAAGAGAAGAAGGGAATAGGTGTGTTGTAATTAGGTATTAGTCCCCAGGCACAAGTCCTGGCACACTAGGGAATTCCCCTAGCATTATGGAGAATTAAAAAAAAAAAAACCCAAACCCCAATAAAAAACCCACCTTGTGAGCTTGCAAATGGCTGCCACACTACTCCCATAGTCAGTTCTACTGCATACATATCTGTTCCCTCAGTACTCAATGAAGATGACCAAGAGTTAAATTATTAGGAAGTGACAAAAATCAGTAGTCTAGATTGGAAGAGATCTTTGGCTATCAGCTGGTACGGTCTGTTCAAAGCAGCTCTAGTTGAACTTTGGAATATCCATCTCCAGGAACCTTGTGGTACCTCTGGGCTCCTGCCTCCGTTCCAGTATTCAACTACTCAATGGAAAGATTTTTCTTCCTTCCATCCAATGGAAGTTTTCCTTTCTGCAACTTGCTTCCATTTCTATTTGCTGCATGGCTTCAAGAACAGTCTGGCTCTGCCTTCTATATAACCACCCATAATGCTGATGACAGCAACAGTTCCCCTTTAGCCTTTCCTTCTCCAAGCTGAACAGACCCAGCTCTCTCAGCCTCCCCTTGTACACGACAGGCTCCAGCCACCTAGTACCTCTTCTGATAGACTCACTTCAGTTTGTCTAAAACCTTCCTCTAACAGTGAAGCCAAAACTGGAGACTAGCACAGATGCAGTGTCAAAACTGCTGAACAAATGAGCCAAGGAGGTCAATGATTTAAGTCCATTAAAGCATTGTCATTCAATACCAACGCTAAAGCATTAAAAGGATAATGTGAACGTTTTCAGAACTTAATCCTGGAGAGCCTGTTGAATGAAAGAGGATCACAATATTAACGTTGTGGGAGTTTTTTGTTTTGGTTTAATACTAGCCTTAAAAGCATGTTCCAAAAGATGAGCTTTTATTAAAATAGTGTACTGTTAGACAAATAAGGGCAAAAAATGAAAAAAGACCATATATTATTCCCTGTGCCCTAAAGCTGCACTGTCTTGTATCTAAAGGCAATAAAAGTCTAAACATTCTGGATGCTGTTAAACATATCATACTGTGGAAAGTGCCAAAAGAAATACTCTACACCGCAAAGACAGTAAAAACCAGAAAGGAGCTAGCATTTACAAGTCTATCTACAGTATAGGTACACATATAAACTAAAATGTTGACTTATTGAACTTCTGCTTCGAAGAACCAATGTGCGTGTTCTCTGAAAAGCATTACCTTTCTGTGGGTACTTAACTTCTCCCACGTTTTCCCTCTCCCCAAATCAATGCAATGGAGAAAGTTGTCTAAAAATATTATTCCACCCTCCCAAAGCAGAGGCAAACACTGTTCATCCTTCAAAAGAATCAGAATTTGACAGAAGTAAAGGGAGTCTTACTATATGTCCAGCTTACACAATGCTCCCTCTCCCCACTGGGGATAGGGGATAAAAAAAATCCTAAGAACAACATTGCATTGCTACACAAGACGCAACAAAATGAAAACTGTAATACAGAGCAATTCAGTACCAGGAGGGAGAAAATAAAGGGACTATACCTTTTTTGTGGACTGGTGCCAGTGAAGAGCACGATGAGAATGATTTTGGAGGACTGTTTGATAAGCGTGTGTTCATCCCTTCATTTGATGATGGGGTTTGGGCTGCAGATATATCATTCATGTGGACATCACTGATGTACTCTGGAATGAATATTTGCATTATTTCATAAATTCTACCAAAAAATGTACCGCAGAATGAACAGACACAATAGTTATGTAGTTTATTTAACCACACTGTCAGGTCACTGGACATTTAGGAATGAAGCACCATTTCAATTCACATATCTAAGTTAAGAACAAAACCAAAAACCCCCACTCTTCTGGGTTATCTGAAACCTTACCCAGTACAAATCTTTAGCTTTTCAAGGGAATTCAAATTGAATTCAGAACATCTAAACTGAAAAAAATAAATTAAGAAGGTGCATTGTTTACAAGTAAATCCACCTACTCTATTTGACTTACACCTCTCTAGTGTATTCTACAACTCATTTCCACTCACACAGATATCCTGGCTAAGAATTTGACTATTTCAGTTGCACCTTAGTAATGCATTACCTGAGAATCTGCTGTGTATCTGTACTTTGACAGTTCCTTGATTATTTAAAAATTCAGTGGTCTCTGAAGCAGCATTTGTGTCTTTTTCCAAGTCTTCCATAGAATTTGCTCGTTTAAGCTTGTGGTTTGTTATTTTTTCTTTCTGCCAATCTTTGGACGTGATTGAGTTGTTATCATCATCCTGAATTAACATGGTTGTCTCTGCAGGATCCTCTAAGACAGGTTTGAAAATAGCATCGTTTTCTGTTTTATCACAGGTACCACAGGATTCACAGGGCTGAAAGCCTACATCTGACTGGCTCTTGTCTTCTTCCATACTCTCTTCAACACTCATAGGCTGGGCATCTTCCAGTTCTACAACTGGTTCTTTAAGTTCTTCATGAAGCAAATCCATTAGACAACGCAAAAATTCTTGTGCATCCTAGGATTTTAAACAAGTTCTACAATATTATTCCATTTTCTTTGGAAGATATTAAAGTCATAGCAGGAAAAGATACAGATCACTAAAATGAAAGCTACAGCTGGCTATTGAAGAATAAGGTAAATTCCTCTGTCCCAGGTCTAATGTTCAAAAGATATTTCATTTCCAGACCACATATTTGTTTCCTGCAACCATTTCTTGCATGTCACAAGTAATCTTACTATACAAGTTTCCTCCAAAACAATTCAATTCCCAAAAAGCTTATTTCAACAACTTTAACAAAACTACTGCCATAGCTTACATGAATGATAAAAGTAACTCAAGCAACTACCAACAGTGTGGTCAGACTCCAGTTTTACTGGTAATGGAACATTTTAGGGACAGTTTTTCAAACGCTTATGCAGCATCTTCAGCAAAGCAATCAGAGCCTTGCTTTCACTGGGCATGGAAGTACTTTATTAAAAAGTATGATGTACTTAGCCCGTCTTTCCAATTGCATCATACTGTCAACAAGATCTTATTCTTCTTCTCAAGCCTGGACAAGATTCCTCAACTATAAGTGTTTCCACAAAGAGCTGTCAAGTATTACTACAAGTCTAATACGTGTTTGGAAATATCTTAAAAGTCACCAAATTTCAACAATCCACGCAGCAGCTTGGTTCCTGGCAATAGAGAATATCTAATAAAGCAAGCATGGGAGAAAACAACAGCTTCTTCTTGGCAACTACTACTGCTTCTATTTTCTTCTGTTTTCCTTTTGTATTTTGGTTGTTCATAATAATAATTTTTGCTGCTCAACATTCCCATCCATAATAGCAATTACTTATTAAGCTCACAACTGCTGACTAGAAAACTTTTTTTTTTCCTTTAAAACTACAACTGTCAGATTTGAGTTTTGGGGTTGGGTAATTAAAAAAAAAAAAATCTAATATGCCTATTTGCTGGTAATCCTTTTTTAAAAAAAAAAAAAAAAGATGACTCAAACCTTGAGACACAGATTAACTGATAAACATTCTTCACTGAGCAAAAGAATTCCTTTTTCTCCCTGAATATTGGACATAGTTACCCAACTGGCTGCCCAACTAGCGAGGCTGGGCAAGAGGAGAGTGTTGGTCATGGAAGACCTGCTTTGTTTTAATTGTTGCCATGAAACCTACTAAACATACAACTGAAGTGTGATCCAGGCAGGACCTAAAAAGGTTCTCATTAAGTGTTGGTCTGCATGGAAAAAGACATTCTCATCAGTGTTCAAAGCTGCAAGAACCAAGCTTCCATACAGTTTCTTTTTGGTTATCACGATTGATTTCTACTTTTCCAGAAATTCATGTGGCTCTTAAGAAATTCATAAGTAAACTAAAAAACATTGAGATTACTATTTAAACATTTACTTTACAGCTACATGCAGCATTTGAACATTAGAACATGTGTTCTAATCCTCCACTCCACAAATATGAAACACACTAACTGAAACAGCAAAATTCCTTTGAATAACAGCAGATTCCTGGAAGATATTAGTAAGCGTTTCTAATTACAGGGTTTAAGTTTTTCCTCTAGCCCAAAACCTTTTAATAAAGTACTGCAAACTGTATGAATGCAGCAAGATACTATATGAAGTATCAGCTGAAGAATGTCTTTACTATATAATAATCCATGCCTCTTTAACCAGTTACCAACTTACAGTTCCCACAATACTGCTTACGAAACACAAAACTGTGGGGGTTTTTTCAAAGCTACTAAATGAAAATTCGATACGGTGTATTTAATTTTTTAAAAAACATAACTGGCAGATGAATATTAAAACGTGTATTACATTCTTTTTTATTTTTGAACACCTTTATTTTGTTTTCTGGGACTGCTCAAATATTAGCAGCATTATTTCACACAAAAGAAAGTTTTAGATACGTATTATTTTAGTTTTCCTGAAACAAGGGAAAAGGAATTATTCTCAGAAGTTGAAGGCCTTTCAAGAATCTGATATAAACAAACATAAAACCTGATTTAACTGTTGATGGTCCAGTTTCAGATGATCTACATTTGAAGCATATAAACTAAAGTTTATGTTGCACTTGCTTTAAACAAATACAGGAAGCATGGTATCTTAAGCATTTAAATTTAAAAATAAGAGATAACTTTCTGATGTCTTTTAGATCTGCCTAAGCCATAAAGTTTTACCTGTTGAGAGTAGCCTCGAAATGTTGGATTAACAGTTTTAATTCCTTGAAATAAACCAGTAGGAACAACAGAACCAGGCCTAAAGAAAAAAAAAGTTTCAAATATATGAATACACATAAAAAAGCAAGCATTTAAGTGGAATTTTCTATCTCTACTGGGATCATAATTTTACCTGCAACTGAACTATAACACGTCTAACACCAATAATATTAATCTTAACCAAACATAATATTGGTATTGAATAATTAACAATTTTTTAAAAATCTGTCATCCAACAGAAATAGAGACTGTATCAGGAATTTTATGCCACATTTCTTGTCAGAGAATCAGATGACAAATCAGACATACTCATGGCACTACGCACAATTACTGTTTCTTTACCTTTGTACTTATATTTTGAAGTATTTTCTTAGACAGAGATAACAGAAATTCCATATAAGGAAATAAGAGAAGTTGATAAAACATTGATACAGAATGAAGGACACAGAAGATAAAGTAGTTAAACGGTTTAGATGTATTTCTGCCAGATATAAACTTATTTTTAAAAGCTTAATGCTACTTTGTGTAGTGTTTATCATCTGTTTCTTGTCAGATCTTCTTTACTACAATTTACATCAATTATTTGTCCTATCTTTGGTAGATATGGAAAAGAACAGATTATAAGGAGTGTTTAAATCCTGCAAGTTAGTCTTTCCTTCCTTAATTTGTAAGAGTAATTCTGTGATACACACAAAATAAAAATTAGGAACCTAGGACAGATTAATGCATCCTTCATGACTCTGGAGTTTATTTATAATCATTTCATCACCAAAATGATGCAATACCTGCTTTTGTGCCAGAGTTCCGTCATCAGCTTGAGGTAACTTTTACAAATTGCCGGTTTCTTATCTGTTCGGGCTAAGCCTCCACAGTCAAGAAAAAAGTGCGTCAAGGGTGGGCTGATTAAAAAGAAGAAAACAGTATTTTTTTCAGGTTGTTAAAATACAAGAGGAAATCCGCATTTCATACAGTATTATTTAAAAAAAAAGTAATACTATTATGTAATTGAACAATTCCGTTTCCTGCATCCTTAAATGCTGCAACCAAACATTTCCTAGTAGGACAACTTCAGCAGTACAGAAACACTGCTCCTCAAACATATTATGACATTTGTTAAAGCACCAGATTGTCTAATGGGATTCAAATTCAAGGCAATTCCTACTAGCCATCACAGAAGTACACATGTACCACTACAGCAACAATCACCATAAGCCTAGTCCATAAATAGCATCTTAAACAAATCTTCTTTTCTCTAGAATCCAATAGTGCCACATGATGTTTGTAGGTAAATAATTCATACTTAAATGATTATTTATCTGTTTACTCCATGCAGTGTTGCCAACTCACATACTCTCTCACTTCTCTCCCTTCAACCCCCCTTTTGAAGTCATAATCCCTCATACAGATTGGACCGATTTTTATCCAAGAAAGGAGATACCCCAGCATACTTGCAAAATTTGGCATTTCTCAACAGAATCGTTTCCTCATGATTAAATGCCTTATCCACTTCTTTACCTTCTAGAGAGATTTGCCTCAGTTCTCCTCTCCCTCAACAAAGGATCTCAGCGAGGTCTATTTAGCCCTGTATCCTGTCTTGGATTGCAGCCAAAAGCAGATGCATACGGTAAGCAAATATGATACATGCTCAAGTACTGTTCCCACCTAACCATTTTGAGTGCAAGAAACTTCAGAGTTGGATAGTGTTTTTATCTCTTCAGCTTTTGCAGATTTCTCCTTCGTGAACTTGTCTGGTATCCCCATGGGAAGAGAAGATCTTGTATTCTAGCCGTTCCTAGGATGATTTAGCATAGAATGTCCCAGATGCATTGTTTGCAAGGACTGAATTTGGACCTTTTGATCTTAACATGTCTCTTTTTTTTAATTAGGGTTTATTCTTATGCATTTCCTTTGATTTCTTCTGTAGCAGAAAAAAACCCCGCACAAATTTAATAGCTTTTATCAGATTTTCTTCTAATTTCTAGAACCACGTGTATTTTTATTTAGGACAGTGAGGAATTAGAATGAAACAGGGAAAAAGCTGAGTAGCCCATATACCATAATACTTTTTTTTTTCCTATCAGTGACACAATTGTTTGTACTATATAAGATTGGGATTTAACAAATACACATCATCTTCCATGGTAGTGCAGCCCTCCAAAATCCTTCAGTCATCTTGAGAAAATGCATGTACAAGCAAATATAAAATTACATTTACAACCATTTTCCTTACCAGTTGGAAAGAGCTTGTAAAGCTGCATTCATGTAACAAGTGTTTCCAATATTTTTTAATCCTGTTAGACCTGAAAAACAGAATGAATATTCAGCAAATCTGTTAATCAAATACAAGACATATTAAGGAAAATAATTCCTAGCAAATATGTACTAATTAAAATACTCGTGTAACACTTCTGATGCTAATTATAATGCAGAGTTGTTACTAAAAGAAACATAGGTCTCCTAAACGAATACTAATCTAACTAGAAGAAGTAATTCAGTGTTTTGATTTTGGCTGACTAAAACACTTCAGACAAGTAGATTGTATTTCATCGTACTAACTTTTGATGTTTTATGACAGCTGCAGATTGTAATTTAAAATATGTTTATCAATATTTAAGTTTTACTTGAACTTAATGATTTACCTGTTCAGCTAAATTGTTGCTATGCTGCATTGGTAACCTTTAATCATATTACCAAAAGCTTCTCAAGGAAGATTTCATTCTTCTGTCTCAAGTTCATACTAGTAGTCAGATTACACTAAATACTCAAAACCTACTCAGCATGTGATTACCCCAGAATCAGAATTATAATTACCTACCATCAGTCTTTTTCTATGCCAATTATATACCCTTATTTTTATACAGATTGCTCAGTTTAGACTTCCCCACAGAATTTATTTTCAAGCCCTGATTGTTTACTTTCTTCACTGATATCCACAGAGTTTTTCCACACACATAAAAGTTATGTT
The DNA here is from genome assembly GCF_000699105.1 of Pygoscelis adeliae. Lineage (NCBI taxonomy): Eukaryota > Metazoa > Chordata > Aves > Sphenisciformes > Spheniscidae > Pygoscelis > Pygoscelis adeliae. The sequence goes on along the minus strand of NW_008824053.1, from coordinate 9,940,808 downwards.
TAACATATATTCTTTCAGTGATTATGGAGTAATGAAAAATGCTCTCTAAATATTTGAGGAGAGGCTATTTAAACAAGTCATAATTATCATGTGATCTCAATTGTCGTGGTTTAACCAAAAATTAATCTGAAATACTTGCTATTCATAGCTACTAAAGTGTTAAATTAATGAAGTAATTAATTTCAAAATATTTTTTTTTTTTGGTGTGAGAAAACAGTAACACTTATAAGCAAAGAATCAGGAAGATTGGAAAACTTAAAATATTCAGCAATCAACACCGTTGGCTCTATGCAATCCTTGAAGTACAGGAACTACCCCGATCATTTCAGTCTGTGGCAGAAAAATAAAACTCACTAAGAAAATCCTTTTACATCTAAAAAACAGTTTGGTTACCTCAGTTGAACTTTCTAATACACAGAACTTCATTTTTAAGCTTTTAAAAGGTTCTTCTATCTGTCTGAATGGAAATATAGTCCTGCTTCCCACATCTGAACCTGCATTCTGCCCTTCCAATTTCTGCTACAAAAAGGACGGTCATTCTTACTGAAATTGGAAAGTAAGAACAGTCATAAGATTTTTTAATTTTATTTTTTTTTTAACAGCAGAAGATATGTCAGGAAGATACTCTCACTGCAGTTTTCCAGCCTGCAGTGTTGCAAGTAAAGTTTCTGAATAGACTTCTTTTCTTGCAAAGATATATTCTAATGTATGCTTCATGAAAAGCATTTCAAAAGAAATTTTAAGAACAAAGTTAAAACAGAGCTAAAGAAGTTTTTTCCTTTAAATTGGGAAATGTATTAATGCAGTCACATCCATATTACTGGGAACTTTAATGCAATTCTACTTGTACAAGTTACATTCCCAAAAGTATTAATAGGACAAGAAGATACACAAATACACACATTGGTAGGAGAAACTAACAGGGAATAAAACACATGGTTTAATGATTTAAGGGCAGATGGCAAATTAGTGGGGTGGTGACATATCCAGAAAGACCGTGCCAGACAACAGAAGGGGCAAAGTAGGTTTTCTGGCCAATGCCAGCAGACTTAGGAGAGGCAAAGCTGGTAGTTCATGAGTAAAGAAGTGAGATCCATAAATTAGAATAACTCTTTTATCATCACTGATGGAAAACAAACTGCCTTGACATATGCACTGGCATCTCAAAAACAACAGCTTAACAATCTGCTGGTCAGATTTTTCTGAGAAAATGGTAGTTAGAAATATTTTCTTTACTAACAAACACACATATCCTTTTTAAAATGGTCAGTACCAATTTGAGACTTGAAAGAAATAATAATTATTACGTTCTCTCATGAAATGAGAAATTAAGGCTTCACTGTTTGGGGTTTCATCCATTCTCATTTTCATCTTTACAATAGTTTAATATTAGGGTGGGGTAACCTTTTATACCAGAAAGTTTGGCAGTGCATGAAATCCATTACTGAAAAGGAGAAAACAAAAAAAACCAAAACCCGTACTGGGATACTACAGGCTTAGAAAAGGGTTACCCAAAATGCAGGAAAGCATTCAAATCAGGAACCTTTCAGGATAGAAGAAAACATTAGAACAGATTTTATAAAAAACTACTTTTACCAGAGTGGATGGAACATCAGCTACACTAAACATTACTCCAACATGCTTTCTTATTTTTGTTGCTGCTTGCATGGGTGCACTACATTTATTACTGCAGCCTTTCCTCTGAAGGTAAGTAAAGATTGCTGCAATAAAGGTGAAACTAAAAATAAACATCTTAGCTGGAGCAGAACAGGAAACAGTTCCACTTAGAAGAGAACTAGTATATAGCTGGAGAACAGACTTGGAGATATACACATGTGATAAAGGGCAATAAAGCACTGGATTTTGCTTTTATTACCTCTAGTCTTTAACTCATCTTCTTCCACTTCTATGTCTAAGTCATCAAATACAGCTGCTAGCGGAATCTTCAGCGTGGGATTACTAGGTATTTTAAAATCCTTATGAAGAGAAAAAGAAAAAAGTATATTTACTTGTATTTGTCAATTTTCCTCTTAATTGAGCTTACATATAATTTCACCAACAAATCTAGGAACTGAAAATTATGTGAATGCATTTTGAAATCTCTCTGCACCAAGTGAGAATAATAGGATTCCACAGCTACCCTGATAAAGTTTACTAAGAAAAAAACCCATGTTTTTGTTTTCAGATTAGCAATGACAACATCGCATGATTTTATGGCAACAGCTGAAGAATCAAAACAAAGCAAGTTATAGTATTTCTTTCCCTTGGATAACAAACAGTAAGCTAGCATTGAAAAGCTAACACAGTAGTCATCACATAAAAGTTAGTGTATATGGTTTTGATATACCACCAGATGGCTCACTACATTTAACGAAGACAAATTAAACTGTTGGAAGCAAAACGTACAAATAGAGAAACAGAGTATTAGGCAGGCAGACATTTATTGCATGACGAGCTCTTTTTGTGGGCATATATATAAAAGCTCTAAACAAAATGTTTGACAGACTTGGTAAGTTCTACTGATTTTTCTGTATATTATACACATTTCCTTGGAACATTAAAACAGGTTAAGTATAACAGAACAGAAGTTCAGAAGTCTGAACCCAGCTTTATATCAAGTCACCAGAATTTCTGGACAACAGAAATTTAAAAAAAAAATATTCCAATGGTATTATTCCAATTGAGCTGCTGGCATTTTATGAGAAAATGATCAGATTACATTCATATTAAATACTAAACTTTGAAGTGAAAATATTAAAGGATCTTTCCTCTCTACATACATTGAAAAACTGCCCATGTTTCTGTCCAACCTGTGCATCACAGTATCTCTTCCATAGCTCTATGCCTCAAGCAAAACAATTTTAGAAATACCATACTTGTACTTGTGTCAGTTTTAACTGAGTTAGCTGTCATTTTTATGTAAGTACATTAAATATGCAATAAAGAAATAACACCTTTTTTTCAGGTACATGCACTATGCCAAGTATACTTAAGAAATTGCAGCATAACTTCCTCCAAGACAACGCTTACCTAGAAAAGATATTATCAGAGTGAACAGTACTGATGCCAGTGAAGACTAATGTAACCAGGAGAAGATAACAAAACAAACTTAAACAAACCTTGTTGAAATTGCAGAAGAACAAGACAAGCAAATGGCATATTTCAAATTTCTCTGTATAATGTCTGCTTTGCTCATTTTTTTCCTCTAGCTTGCCTCCAATACCAGCTCATGCTTTATTCATTATGTTACTCTTCAGCTACTGTGTTAATTGTTAATAAATGTGGAGTTAGGAATAGCCAAGCACTTTTATAGCATCTTCTCTTTGATGCCATAATCATATAAAACACTACAATCTTAAGCCTGTGTTTTACTTGACTAATATCAGCTTCCCAGATACTGGCCATATTTTTCTCCTTGGCATATTTATACTCCTTGGCAATCCTAACTGCCACAGAGCACTATTAGCATTCTCCTGATTTCTAGCTTGATACATATTTTTCCACAGGAATCTAACACAACGTATTTGTCATTCTACACCAAAATTACACACATATATAGAATATACACAGGTTACTACTACCGCCTTAGTAAATTCTTGCATAGTAGTTAAATTCTTAACTATTCAGGAGTGTTTGTGTGTATACGACACCACTGGAAAAAAATTCCCACACATATACATACACAAAAATCAAGACCTTTTCAGTCATTTATCAAAACTGAAAACTAGACAGGTTTAAACCTCAAAAACTAAGTTATGGGAATCTTTAAGTATCTTATATTACTAGCTGAATGAGGTTAACAATTAGCATATATTTCTCTAAAAGTACTGCGCTTGTATGCGAATGAATTTGTATCTCAGGCAAGTATCCACAAACACATCCTAAGGCAGTCTGCCGCTCCCTGTAAGTTAGCCAGCAGTTACTGTAATGAGTTTTGTAAATAGCATTTTCAAGAGCTAACAGAATGGGGAAGCACAGGTGAACTATTCCAATCTCGTAACCTTAAATTTAGCCCTCTGCTTTTTCTGTACCTTACACTTTATTGTAGATTACAAACAGACAGTAAGATGCAAAAAGCATTCTTAGCAAGCATGCAGTACACAGAGACAGAACATAGAAGCTGGGCACTGTCTTTTTAAAGAAATTTTATAAAAATAGAGAAAAATTAATAGAAAGTTCAGCCACAGGAAAGGAGGAAAAGTCAGTCTCTCACTTGAGAGAAGACACAATGTTTACTGCAAAGCTACAAGCTGCCTTTGTTTCATTGGGTTAAAAATTACCTGCACACTATTTTCTTGTGCTTGGTGAGACAGTCTTGCATTTGGTAGTGGAGAATAAGATCCTAATTTTCTATCCAGGAATACTTCCTTACTACAGGCATAACACCAAACACGGAGTGTAGTAAGGTTGACGGTTAGACAGTGTTTTGTCTCCTAAAACAGAACAAAACCCAAAACTGTGATTCAGAAATTTGGAATAATTAAATACTGCTACATGCAAGCTAGAACAGAAGTATTAAAATTCTAGATCTTTCAACAATGAAACAAATCTGTATGTTAGAATATTAAAAAATAGCAATTCAATTACTGAAATTTTAGCACAAACTATCCAACACTCATTTTTAGTACAAGTCACTCAAATTAGCAACAAGGTACAATCAGAATCTAAGCCATTGTCATATCTGACATGCCTCTGTGTAATTACAAAAATAAGAAGAAAGCCAGTTGTCAGAAGTGTTACAGTTCACAACAAACCGATTTTCCAGGAATGTCTGCTATTGGTCATAACGGTAGCCTCCTCCTCTACAGTAAGGGCAGTGTTTATTTCTACTGGTTTGCTGTAGGAAATTCAAGCTATTTAACAATCAATCAGAAGAGTAAGATAAGATTTTTAGTTCAGTTACAGTAAGAGGTGCTCATATCAAAACAAACATTCTAGACTCAATTAGTTCTCTTGTTGACAGCTTCATACTGTGAAGCAATATAAAAATTTGACAGATGGAGAATATTTTTACTGTTCTAATCTTTTTTTTTTTTTTAACATCTTTGCTTACTGTAAGATTTTGTACACAGTTGCTATCATCCTCCAAATATTTCCAACAATCCTTCCTGTATTTCTTCCTTATATGTCAGCACCAGTCAGGTTATAGACAATGAGGGATTTGCTAGAAATTAGGAAAATACTACAACTGCTGCAGTTCCTCCTCCCCTCATTTAATAAGGCCTTGTACAAGAACAATGTTTTTAATATAAAAAGTGGGCTACAATTTCATGAAGTAGCCATCCCCCTACTAAAAAACATCAGAAACATCAGATTACGTAAATATCTCAGACAATTTTAATCATGAGAATATGCTTGATTTTGCAGCTTCAGCTGCATAAATAATTACAAGTCTCCAGAGCAACAGCTTATTAATTTTTCTTGAAGTGGACGCAATGAACATGATTATTTGCAGTACAGGGAGCCTTGCTGGTGAAAACTGGAGTAAGCAGAAATAAACTGATTCATGTCAACCTTGCTTCCCTCATTTTAGAGAGTTTATTGATATTTTTACCAAAAAAAAAAAAAATTCCAGAAGAGGGCTTACTATCCAGAAATTAAAATTAAGTAACAAGAAAATCAAGACAAGGATGTCACTGACAGCAAGCAAACTATCCATTCCCTTTCTCTTACCTGGCAAGTACATAACATTGCTAAAACAGCATGTAAATCAGTAATAAACTACCACAGAAAGCCAAGAGATATAAAATTGTAGGCAAGAAATTCAGGGACCATCTGTTCCCCAATTGCACTACAAGCAGCTCATTTATATATCTATTGTAAAGGCTCTAGAACTGTGTTCAGCTCAAATAGCTGGCAAAAAAAAAAATTGTATTTATATAGATTTATATTAATGCACTATTGATTTGTATAAATATGGACTCCTCTCAAGGCCTTGCTTCAAAAAAAATCAAGAGTGGTGGTAAAATGCAGTCATAAAGCGTACTTCTTGTAAAACCCTGGTATATAATATTTGTTCATTTTAGTATTCACCAAGGTTGGCTTTTTTTAGTATTTTTAAGGACCAAAAATTGCTCAGTGTGGAACCTTAGATGTATTTTCTGACAGACGAACTGTAAATTGGTGGCAAGAATTTCATTTAATCGGAAGGTCAGCAATTCTGAAATGACATGTTAATAAAACTGCCATCCCTCTGTCCCCAGTATATTTGCTAAGAGAGCGTGTTGTATCTCATTTGCTTCATTTTGGCAAGTGTTCCACTTGCACATGTGCGTGCACTGAACAGACAGTGAGTTTAAGACCCAAACAGATGCACTCAAGCTGTCCAACCTTGCCAGAACTTGGCATGCTGAGGAACATAGTGCACACACTCCTACCAAGCTGGATCCAAAATCAGGACATAGCAGGAAAGGATATGCTCAGCTCAGTCTACAGGTTCTTCATCTGTAGCTACTGGAAGAGGGAGCATAATGCAGAAACAAAGCACCTGTTTCTGGTAATTTATACTTCCTATCCTACATTGGTTCAGCTCTCACCTTCATTAATCCAACTTCCCTGCTCTTATACATCAGGCAGCCACAATCGTAAAAAGTTAGACTGAAGTACTGAAGTACATATAAGCTGAGTAAGTATAAGTATTCAAGAAGTCTTCTGTCCATGCATCTTGAAAATGATCAGTAATTGTTCTTTTTTTAATTTTCACCGTGTTCTTTTAAGGAGCACAATAATGTCAGAATTACATAAATAATTATGCAGCTGCAGAAAGACTGTAAACTCACATACTCCTAAAATAGTAAGCCCTGCTTCTATAGATGAAAAACAATTATAGCTAATTAAATTTCCAAACAATTATGCTAACACAGGTTATTGACTTCGCTAAAATGAGTAAAAAAGGTTCTCTAACTCTACTTCGCTGCTTCAAGTAACTGTATTACTAGCAAGTACACATACCTGGGAATGGGTGGTACTGTGATCGACATGGGATTCACCACAGCCAACATATGTACATCTGTTCTGTTGAGTAAGATATGAAGAAGTATACAGAATTAAAAAGTGGTGTCAAACAGGTTTACAGAATAGGAATATACTGCCAGTCCCTTTAAAATTCATTCAAATTCCAAACTTGCAGAATCCTACACAAACCAAGAGACATGCATAGCAAGTGTTAAAATAAGTATCATCTAAAGCAAGTAAGAATGCTGCAAGATTTAACTCAACTCCTCTCACTGGTGGGCAGTGTTAAGACATCTAATGTGTTTGGAATATAATTTTTTGGCCATTTTGATATATTTATTCAGATTAAGGTCTACATGTATTTTTTACAATTAATGATTCGGTAGAGATTGTTACAGAAAATATGAAGTTAGCCCAGTGTCTAAAATACTGAATTGCAACAGCCTCGGAACATGACACATTTATCCAAAAATGCCTGTATGCCCCTATCTGCAGTGTCTATTTATCAGAGCATTACTTCACAATTAATTACTTTTTTCACCTTTAAATAAGAGTTTCCAGCACTATATGGTTAAGTACTTACTACAATCTAGTTTATAACATGCAAAATAATTGTTGATTTTAATTGTGCTAATTGCAAAACATATTTGGCTGAGTTGAGTGTGAAATCTTGCAGCTGCCAATCTTCAAGCAATTTTCATTAATTCCTCATCTGCACGAGTCAAGACAATCACATAAGAAGGTACAGCATGTTATCTGTGTAACTCTAAGCACGTTAATTTATACAACCAAGTAGCAGCTGAACACAGTCAATTTTCTATATTAAATAATCACAGATATTGGTAAGTTACAGATAGTTAACATGCTGGGATCTCACCATGTTTTTCTACTGAAAAAGGTGAAGGCAAGATGCCAATTCATACAAGAGGAGATACATCACAGCATGACACTAAATGTCCTACTGCAATTACAAAACTCTCCTATGGAAACATTGGTATGAAATTAAGTTTTCAGTAACAGTTTAAGAGCTCTGAGAAATAAAAAACATGTTTTAAGTTTCACAGAATTTCCCTACCTGCTAGGTTGATGCATCCCTGAACACCTCTTCCTACTCCCAAGAGGGTTTTTATATGTAATTAAACTTCAAGCCATCTAACAAAAAAACGTTAAACACTGTTTCTTTCCCCCTTCGTTTCTATCTCTTATTGATAGAAGGAGCAAAATAATCTGACCTCTTAACTGTTACCATAATCCACTTAAAAGGAAACTAATGAAGTAGTTTTTTAAAAATACTCATAAATACATCTAAAAGATATCTTCCTGACAGGACTTAGACAAAAGTTGCCAAGAAATGAAGTTAAGCCTGTAGAGCAAAATTTCAATCTCTGGAAACAGCTGTATGTCTGAAGAACTCACAAGACATTTAAAAACTAAATTAGCTACATACTTTCCTGTTGGTATCATAGATCAATCAGAAGCAATATTTTCAGAGCCTTTTTTTTAAAATACATTGAAAATTACATTTTTTGTAGACAGCAAGAAGAGTAAGGCAAAAGCATATTTAAGAACAAACTATATACAGTTTGTTATACATATTTAAGAACAAACTATATACAGGGTGAAGACTACAAAATTTGTACAAAGTTTGAAGAATGTTTATACAAGCTTCTACAAGTTTCAAAATAAGTTTTTTCTTTGTTTTGCTTAAGAATAAAAAGGTCAGAGTATGTATTTTTATGCTGTAAAAAGTCAGCATTTACTGCTAGATGTTATTACTACAAATGCTAAGAGAGGCTTATGAAAAGTAAATTAATTCAGGAATGTATTATTTTTCAGATCTACAGAGCTGGGGAAAAGATTTAAAAAAAAAAACCACACAACACTTTAGAGCTAAAAAAATCGTAACTCAAGAAGAAACCTTAATATGCTAACATCAAAAAAACCCTCATTTTAAACACAGTATTTACAAGAAATATGTACCTGATAGAGGGTAAATAATTTTTTTAAATAGAAAATTGCACACGAGGTTTTGCTTTAAATTAGTTTCTTTAAGTTATTATTTAAAACAACTTCATTATAGTTGTTTCTAAAAAAAAATACTACCAACTTTACAGATTACTAGAAAAGGACCCTACTATGGAACAACAGAACAACTTACCTCTAAGCATGCCCAAAGGTTGGGTCCTCTGACTTTACAGTCCTGACAAGTGCCCTATTAAACACACAAGCAAAGTATTATTTCATTTACTTTCACCAGTAAACAACAACTTTGAGACAAAATGAGAAAGAATACTGTAAAGCTTGGTATCAGCTGAATAATTTTAAGACAAAAAAAGGATGTGTTGATAACCAACCCAATTTTTGTTTTGTTTCACATAATCTTAAGATCAGCATATTTTTCTAGTAAAACCATGGATCTCTCTCTGAGTTTTCCTCTTAAATCAAAAATTGTTCTTCTAAATAAAGCATAAACATGTATCATATCACATTATTATAAAAATCCTCAAAATTGGTGTTTCCTATAGATTTAACATAAAAAGAAATTAAAGTGATAGATCTTGTAATAGCTGCATATTCCTATTTGCAGACAGTCAACACTACCTGCAAAGGTTTACCAAAAAAGATGCAACACTAGAGAAATGCTATAGCCCTCAGCAGCAAATTAACTGTTCCACTTTTCAAATAAAGAAATTTAGCACCATGGACAGAAAAGGTTTGGCTTTTCATCACCTCCCAGCTACTAAAATGGGTTACAAGATCTTTCTTTGTTCCATTTATTAATACTAGCTGGAAACCAAGAGTTCAGGTAGGGGCAGTTTCTCAAACTGTGGCTCGTCCATCAAAAAGTGAACTGTTATCCAAGAAAAACTTAAGCATAAATTTCTTCATTACAGTTTTAACTTGAAGTCAAGTCAGTTATACTATGAATATTACATGAATATTCCAAACAACTACTACAATGGCAGTGCCTGAAAATAAAGTTCAGCTTGGTGTTATGCTAACTCTTTTAACTCGTATTTCCATTAAAACATCACTTGCTTTGGAAAACACCGCTGGGAAAGGTACTCTTTAAGTGTTAAGTACTGAAAAATAGTTTTCAAGTTTTATCAAGTCCATAATTCTTCCTGTACTTCGTTGAAACCTTACTATTCCAGTACAGAAGATTTTACCCATAAGCAACACATAAATGCATCTTATAACTAATAATACATGACAAGATATGTACCTAAAATAAATGACCAGAGTTAATTGTGATAGGAGGAAAGTAAGCTGCTAGAACTCACATGAGATTTCTGTATCAATTCCTCTTTTGTTATCTCACCAACTGACTCCAAGTGTGGGCAATTACTGCTGGGCGATGACATTTCAGAAGCTGTATTTTCTGAGATCCTATAGCCGGGATTTTCAAGACCAGGGAATCACTTGTCAATAGAAGCAAGAATGAGTAAAACCCAATTCCTTACAGTAGGCAGCAATATTAGATATCTAATATGCAACATATACATAACTTCTAAAAGAATGTGCCTTGTTAAAGTAAGTTAGTATAAATAACTTTATTAACAGTAAGAGAATCCAATAGTCCAAATTAAACACAACTGACTTCTAAAGTGAAATATGACGACTTTTAGGGCATAAACTAACAGTATCCTGAGTGGAGTGGAGCAGAGCTGGTTTGGATTAATTATTTAACTTCCTGGCCTCTATCATGGCACCCCAATGACATAAAAATTACAGTTTTCAAGCCTACCCAGAACTGATGGTGGCTTTGACTGTATATTCTGGAAAGGGATCTTATGCAACACTGCTGAAGCTGTGAAGGCTAAAATGCAGGAGCACATGACTTGCTTGTCAAAGGAGAAGGAAACTTTATCTTGGTTTTATTTATTTACAAAGACACATTCTACATTCAGGCATATTATATATCAAAAGCAAACTGAAACTTGTAACTCACATGTAGTACTGAACATTCAGCAAGCTCTTCTCTTGTTTGAGTTCTCTCTGTCCATCCAAGGTCTCTGATGCAGACACAGAAACTTATCAGAAATAAAGAATGCTAAGTACAATCACTTTGTCATTATCGTTTTGATGGTTGAACAGGAAGCTACGATGTTTTACAGAATGGAAACTTAAAAAAATGAACTCAGTAATGTTCTTTTTATATAAATACCCCAATTGATTCATGCAGATAAGAATCATCAAAGAACTTTGTTCCAGTTTTGTCACTTAAACAATTACTATTGATGCCTCAGTCTCTCTAAAGCCCAAGAAATCTTAAGCTTTCTTTGCCCGATTATTATCTGTCCAATCTAGCATTCGTTTATCAAGACTTGCAACTGAACTTCCATTCTAACTTAGTGATGCACACTCCTTGATCTCTTTGCAGCCTTTAGCACTGTTATCCACACCTCTTTCCGCTTTGCCTGTTTGCTTCGACAGCTTTAGGTCTGCTCCTTCCGCTATACAACCAATCACTCCTTTGAGAATTAAGTAACTTAGGGCTTTGACAGCGTGGGGGAAAACAAACCTTGCCTAGTAGGCATCTCAGACACACTTCCTAGTAAACTTCCAGTTCGTTATCTTTGACTTGGTCTTTACTTCTGTTGCCTTGCAATAAGATCCCTTTGAGTCAAGAGTCCTTTCAGTTCCCTTTGATTATCAAAGGGTTTTTTTATATATGTGTGCATGTGTATAGATAGTCTATATTATTCCTACAAACATTCCTATACAAATAATATTATTAGAGTATCATATATTATTTGTATAGGAATAATATATAATAATTTATATAATTTGTTATATATATGCATGTCTATACCTGTGTATATATATACACACTTAAATACATTTTATTTATACATAGACAATACACAAAATATTTATATATATAATAACATGTATACGTATACTCAAGTGTGTGTCTATCTTTCAGCCTTTCTGAATGTCATGTTAACAGCTGTTCAATAAAATATTTAAGAACTTATCTCACAAGACTGGAAACACTACAGTAAATTAATAATTTGGGATTTTTTTCAAGATGAAGTCTAAATTCTTTTCCTGGACCAACAGCATGACATTTGAAAAGCATTACTCTCAAATATAAGCTGCAGCTGGAGAAGTATTTCCTCAGTTCAGTGTCTATTTGTAATCTATGTGCAGTATTGCTGAAAGACAGTTCAAATATGAAAGCAATAGTTTTTCAGGCCAAACTCCCTCAACTTCAGTCATATTAGCAATTCTGCTTTGAACTTTCTGTTCCTTTTCAGAACAGAAATGGAAACATGAATGTATGTTTCATGTTGCACATTTTGCAAGGTCTGTTAAAACATTAAAAATGGACGAGCGAGTTTCAAACAAAGCCCTGACAACCTTAAAAAAAATTCAGTGTGAATTAATGCTGATCTAACACAAATGCTTTAGAAAGACTGGTATAATGGATTAGTAAAGCTTTAGGCTTAGGTTTTTTATGGAAGAACTTTCTGAATGCATTATTCCAAGCAATACAAAGCAGTGAATGAAGTGGAGACTTCACCTCATGCTACCAGATTTGTATTTAATAGCTACTTTTCACACCTGGAACCACGCAAATCCAAACCTGCAGTCCTGAACAAACCCAAACCCAGGAGTTCTGCTCACGCCAGATTCCGTTTCTTGGTGCAGTCTGCATCTCCTCATAATAATCATCAGAAAGACCAAAGCATGTTGAAACTTTTGTCCCTATGGATGTGGTCCATATGGAGAGCATCCCTTGTAGACGTCCAGTTTATGTTACAGATTCTGTACGTGTTATTATATGGGCAGAGCTGTATGGCCTTTCTTTCACCTTTTGTTAACAAAATTCTTACACACCTCCTTGCATCCTGTAGCAACCATAATAACTCACTGTACTGCCATAACCTTGGTAGCTTAATACACCTAGATGCAGTAACACATTTTGTAAAATTTTATGTTAAAATCTAAAACTGTAAAATTAATTTCAAAACCATGATTCATCCTTCATCTCTCTAAGTCCTAGCAAGCCCAGGGTAGCCCCTCCCTCGCTCACTGCCCTTCCTCCATTTCACCACTTCCTACTTTATCTGAAAAGATTGCTTATCTTCCTCTAGTGATGTATCTCATTATCACAACTGCTTTTTCACAAGCTTCTGCATTGCATTGGCCTCATCCAAAAGTCACTTCTTCGCATTTTCAGTAATTTAAAAAAAACAAAACAAAAAATCTACTTCTGTAGTTTTTCTTACATTCCATTTTATACTCCTGTTCTGAAGCTGGAGTATATCTCCACTTCATACCCCCAACGATATGCGATAGTTTGTACTGGGAAAACACCTAGATATCTCATACGAACAGCTCTGCTGAGTCAGATGAAAGGTCCGTTTAGCCCGGTATGCTGTTTCCACCACTGACCACAAGAAGACACTCACAGAAGAATAAAAATATTACAAGAATATATCGCTTCCCTGAATCCTTTCCAGCTCTGGGGCTTCCTGAACAAAAAGTTTACATATTATTTCAGCCTTCCTCAGGTTGAAGATCTCTAAAAAACTGTTATCAAGACAGGATTTCTTAGACAGCAATCATGTGTCCAGTGGTACAAGTCACCTTTCATGGACCCTTCAGAAGTATTCCATGGTCTCACAGGAAACTTTGAGAAATCGCAAGCTGAAAACCATGCACCTACATATACGGGATACAAGAAGCATCTTTGTTTCACTATGAGGTTAAGAATGAAGTGAAACTTAACTGGGAATAGGACTCAAGTTTTCACACTAACTGTTCATGATCATATTCATGCAATAAGCTTCTCATCAAATGCTTCCCATATATTTGGGAGAGAACTTTGCAATCTCTCCCTTGTTCTTCCTAGCTCTCTCCATTGTTTCCACTGAAAGGTTTGTTTCAGCCCACCTATCTCAACGCATCATACGACATCATTCAACTAACCGAATCATTTAATGTTCAAAAGAAGTACTTATTAATACATTTTTGCTTAGTGCATGGATAGCAAGTCATACTGCAAAGAAAAAAAAGCCTGTAACACTTATTTTGAATTCCAGTCTTTTTTTTTTTCCCTGTTTATTCTTTGCATTCACTAAGAAAAAAACATTTGCTCACGTGAGCCGTCATACATGTGAACCATAATTTAAAGCATCATGACCAGCAACCTATTTATTATTCAGCAGAATTCCATGGCATCACAGACTTGTGTGGTGCCTACCACTGAAGAACTATCATACACACACAGAAAAATCCCATCAAGGACTTAGAGAATTCAACTGATCTTGAAAAATGATCTTAGGCTCATGCAGGGAGCCTAACAGTTCCTAAAGAAACAAAACAGATTTTAAATTATCTCAAAAGTTTTTTGAATTAAAGTTAATGTTTTCATCTGCCTAATTATAGTAGTAAACACCTCAACAGACGTTGAAATAAACAAATATATATCTTTATTCTGTTGATGTCCCTAAATACAAAGCCATTTTATCAGATCATTTTAGAGTGTTCAGTTAGGGAATACTGGTAGAAGATTTTAAGAATAAAATTATTATTCTGAAGACAGCAATTACCTGAAGCAGTAATTGTATCTTCATTATAGGCTTTTACTATTTTCCCTGTACAGCTCTGAATAACAGCATATCAAACCAGTAAGCTTGAAGTTCAGGCTTCTTATTTGCACTCACAGTTATTTTACTAGTGATGAACTGGAACAATCACATTTAACATTTATTTTCATTTTATGGCAACAAAAGAAGAGTGACACGGGGGTGAAATTTTGTATTGGAACATTTAATTACTGAGAATACTAAAGAGGTCTGAACTTCAGTACTTACTTGTCATAGAGATATTCTTCACACTTCTGAAAAAACCCACCAGCATTCACTCTAAACTATACATGCCCATTGAAGCTACAGCCTTAGACATACGTATTCAGATTTTTAAGATATACATTTTTCTATCAGTTTTCTAAAGAGCTGTGTTCCTCTTTAAAAACTTTACTGGATTCTTTGACAATTATTATAGAAATTACTTCAGCATAACAATATACGTGAATAATATTGTTACCAAACTTGAGAATAGCCTTCTTAGGTCAAGAAATAGGGAATATTAATCTTAATTTCACACACTAAATTCCTTTATATTCTGTTAATCAGTAGGTGGTTTTGATTTTCATCTCCCATCCCTCCCTATTTCTGCCTTTTTTAATCTATCGGCTCTAAACACGAGTATCCCATTTTCTTGGAAAAAATGACAACACCAGGAGCAACTCTGGTAGAAAACTTACTTCATCTATTTAGAATAAAACCTGGTATTTTCCAGTAAATGACAAAAGCATACTCAGTAAGCTGATGAAAGATACCTGGTCCTTCTCTTCAGGCACCAAGAACTATCCATCCAAGCAAGTGTCCTGGTAGGCTATATCCCAGCCAGCAGCTAAGCACCACACAGCCGCTCACTCACTCCCCCCCTGGTTGGGATGGGGGAGAGAATAGGAAGGGTAAAAGTGAGAAAACTCATGGGTTGAGATAAAGACAGTTTAATAAGTAAAGCAAAAGCCGCAAGCACAAGCACAAGCAAAGCAAGGAATTCCTTCACCACTTCCATCAGCAGGCAGGTGTTCAGCCGTCTCCAGGAAAGCAGGGCTCCATCATGCTTGGGAAGACAAACGCCATCACTCCGAAAGTCCCCCCCTTCCTTCTTCTTCCCCCAGCTTTCTATGCTGAGCATGACATCATATGGTGTGGGATATCCCTTTGGTCAGTTGGGGTCAGCTGTCCCGGCTGTGTCCCCTCCCAACTCCTTGTGCACCCCCAGCCTCCTCACTGGTGGGGTGGGGTGAGAGGCAGAAAAGGCCTTGACTCTGTGTCAGCACTGCTCAGCAGTAACGGAAACGTCCCTGTGTTACCAACACTGTTTCCAGCACAGATCCAAAACACAGCCCCATGCTAGCTACTGTGGAAAAAATTAACTCTATCCCAGCCAAAACCGGCACAGCAAGACACAATTTTTAAAGTCACTTTCGTTAGATCTTTTTTTCTGTCATGAAGTATTGTTTCCAAACAGAAAGGACATTAAAAGAAAAATGCTTGAGTTGAGGCTATATCCCCTTACAGGGTTAGCCATTTTTCAGTTTATATTGCCTTTTAAGGTATGTAGACTGTCCATTCATTTCTTTCTTCCACCACTTTAAATCCTAACTCCAAAACCCATTAGCTGACCTTTATGTTTCTAAGAGGATTTTCCTAACTCGGGCTTTGCCTGCGCACAGAAGCCTACGGTGATTTTCCACTAGGTGCTACACCAGACTTTTTTCTCCAGTCTATTTCATCCCTCGTACGCGGGGATCGAAGCGTATAGATAGACACCTCAGGGAACCAACAGAGTGATTTATAGGTAAACTGCTGTTTCTAGGAATTGCATCGTACCTCCAACACCGTCGCCGCACCGCTTCCACTTCAGAAGCCATTTGCGGAGGTCGATCCAACGCTCTTTGGCCGCTTCCAGCGGGCAG
>NW_008824053.1:9911473-9922999 GCF_000699105.1 Pygoscelis adeliae | reverse complement strand
TGGCCGGAGGCGTCGGCGGAGGGAAGATAGCCGGTGACTAAAGCTGGCCGCTCCCGCGGCGTCTGGGCCCGCCCTTTTCTTTCACCTCACTCCGTGCCGCGGTTGCGGCCGTGGATGTCGGGCGTCAGGGGCTTCGCCTTGTGTTTAGCATCAGGGAGGAAGGGGGGTATGTTCTTTTTAGCGGGGGAGATTACGTCAGGCTATAATATTCATTCCTCATCATGTGTCTGAAAAAAAAAATTGAAGCTCTGAATGAGATAAACTTTTTCTGACTGCTCTCAAATCTTTTAACCCTTTTAGCCGGCAAATATGTTCTTCCAACAACAGTGATCTTAGAAGCCGGGTTGCTTCCATGTGTGATTTAGAGGATATAGTAAGTGAGCTGCCGGCTGATAAAAGCAGACTCAGTCCTCTGTGGATCCTGGTTATGCGTATACAGGTCTCTGCACAGAGCAGTTGGAATGAATGAGGCCTAAGCTGAGCCTGGTATTTTGCTGTCTTCTCGTTAAGCACAAGTCTTAACTCTACTCAGAAACATAAATCAAACAAGTCGGGTACCTGTTATGTAACAGACTCGAGCTTGTAGAAGAAATCTGTCCTGGGCTTCTATTGCATAATTTAGTATGTATCCGTCATTTGACAGGGTATTCCAGAGACCATCTGTGACTGTTTTCAAGATAGTTCTACTTAATGAGGTTATGGGAGAGAAGGAGCCATGTCAGAAGAAGCTGTTACTGAGGCACGATTTTCTCTGAAGGCGGTAGCTTTACGGGTATTTCATCTTCCCCTTTCTTGGTATTATTCTCTTAACCAGGTAATATATACGTTATCTGAATGTCACTTTTGATATACATTTAAAAGTTTAATTGCAATGTTGTACTCGCTCTTCTGAGCTTAATATGAATTAAATTTGTACAGAATATCTTGATTTTTAGTTTATTTAGAAGACTGAACTAAAATAAGCAGGTCTTTTTTCTTTTTCTGCTAATAAACGCTTAGTGCATCATCATACATCTGACTCAAGAGATTGCTTTGTCTGCAATGTCTATATGTCTTTGGTTTGCAACAGCACAATGATTCTCATCAAATCAAATATCAAAATCCTCAAGCTGTCTTTTTTTTTTTGGTAGGTTTTTTAGGTATTTAAAAATTAAACATTAAACTTGGAAAAATAGTATTGAGTGTGGTCTGAAATAATTTCTAGATTAATTTGGTGAGTGGTAGTGGCAATTTAAATGATAATTAATCAATGCAAATCAAAAATCACTTGCTCTAGTTTTCCAGTCACTTCTGTTTGATTAAGTAAGTGGCACATGAATAAAACAAGGCAGTGATTCTTTAAAACCAGGCTGTTTTTTAAACCCATTTAGTTCTTTTTGCTGGTTTTGTTTGGTTGTTTTACTTACGGAAAGATCTTCAGAGAAAATCTTAAGGCTCTATTAGTATTTCCTTTTATAGAAGGCCCTGGAGTGATTTATTTTTGTTTTCTTTCATTAGTATTATAGGCTAGTTTTCACTATATAAATAGCAACATGGATAGCAGTCACTCAAGTCTGGGCAAAGAGTACTTTATGATCTTAGTTTTCAGGTTGACAAAAGCTGGAAGTATTGTGAAGCTGATACTCGTCATCTGCAGGGAATCATAAGATTTGTCCCTGGAGCACCTTCATGTCAAAGATAGGGAGGAGGAGCTGTAATTGTGTTGTAGAGATTCAGAGAAGAGAGGTGTTAGTTGCCCAGAACTACATATGTGATAAATGATAGTCAGAAGTACTTGAGAAAATATTAAGGCTTCAGTCGTATCCCTCAGAGAATAAATTTCTTGAGGAGTGAGCCATATTCTGATGCCATAATGCACAGGAGAAAAAAAAAAAGGGTTTCTAGTTGGCTGTACAAAATATGGTCCAGTAGTTTTTTCCATTCTGTGTATGCCGAATCTTTGACAAGGATAACTAAAAGAAAAAAAATGTTTATAATTAGGAATGCCAATAATATTTTTTAAAAGTTAGATATTAGCAGGTCCTAATAAAGTTCTGATTTTAAAACCCACTGTATTTTATTTTTATTGAATTAGATGCTTTTAAACAAAAGCTATGTCATTTTTCGTATTTGCATGTAAATGCTTCTCAAAGTTTTACTGCATATAAAACCAGAGTGAAATATTCTCAGTCTTAGCTGCGTCTGATTATTTTCACGTTTTCACGTGTATTTGCAATACTTGAAAATTCTCACTGCAAGATCACCGATTTCTTTTTTACGGTGCAGTGTATTCATATGCTTTTTAAATACCATGTGCAACTATTAACTTCCCCTCCTTAGACGTTTTCATTTCACTGTTAATTTATTTATGATCACGCTTGTAGGCACAGACAAACTTAAAAAAATCCACTTACAGTTCTTTGAAAACTGTAATTCTTGCATTTAATTCTGTGAGCTTCAAGGTTTTAATCTCAGTTACTTGGTTATTAACTCTTTTCTGTTAAATACAATAGTCTTCTGTAAGTTTGTGTTTGTGCTGTGTTTCAGGGATTTCCTTTTGCTCACAGAGTACAGCGCTAGGTTTTTGGCCTCAGTCAAGATACAGTACCACTAAGGACAGGGTTCTCAAGTCAAACTTGAGAACTTGTTTGACTTGTTGATTGCAAACTCAGTGCAGAGCAAAGCTTTCAACGTGGCTTTAAATTACACAATTCTGATAGTATTAACCAATTGCACAGCAACCAGGGACTGCCAGAGTGCAATGCTACTCTGTGTGGCCAGCTCGCTCTCATATGAGGAAACATGTTACAGAAGCACCATATTAGCCCCAAGGACTGCAGACCTGGTTTTCTCCCAGCAGTCTGTTTCTCAAGCAACGTAGATTTCCTAAAGATTTTGTGAATGTGGACTCTAGTTTCCAGTTAAATGGCTCTTTTCTTCCTTGTATATCTTGTCACTTTGAATTTTATAAACTTTGTTAATGGCTTTTAATTCCAGTTGCTCGTATATATGGTTCTTATTTGCTAATTTAAACGTTTGTAAACCTATGACTGATCTATATCCAAAATAAAATGTAACAATTAAAACTAAAATTGATTTATTTAGAGAAATATGTTTAAATACATGTTTTTCCCAAATTGAAACGCCATGCAAATGTTAGCTTTTGGATCCTCCACTCTTTCACAGTACAAGAAAATAGTCTAGTTGTGAAGGGCGTGTTTTTTCTCAGTATTTTTTTGCTGTTAGAGAATTAATTGAAGCCCTGCATTGTCCTGGCATTAAAAAGAAAGCAATAAAAAAAGACATTTGTCTGAAAGTCATTTACTTAGATCCCCATAGTTCGTGGATTTGCAATATACCTTATAGTTAGTGGTGCTGCAATATGTGTCTCGGTGCAGCCACCCACTTTGTCACACCAGCCCCTTTGTAAACTCTCTCACCTACTGGCCACTGCAAATTTTGAGAAGCAGTTAGTCTATGTCCTTACTCAGAGTTGGTTGTTTCTCAGGCTATGTGAGAGCAGCATCTCGTCTCCCTCAGACAAGCTATAGCCGAGGTTGAACACACCAAAAGGAAGGTAGGAGGAAAGGTGGGAGTTGAGGAGCGTATATTTCCAATGAAGTCACACGCTTTTATTTTCAGATAAAGCTTTCCTCTGGGTTAAAGAAGCTGTTCACGGTAACAGCAGTGAGTGCAATATCTGTTATTTTTCTGGCCCATCATTTTAAAAGAAGACGTGGAAAGAAAAACAAGAAAGTGCCACCATGGGAACCAAGTCATCTAGTATTAGAGTGTACCAAAGCAGCTGCATCAGAAAAAGGTACATGAAGGAACCCCCAAGTTTTTTTTGTTTTCTTAGAGGGGAAGAAAAGGCGTGTGAGCGGATGGGTGTACATAACAGTGTGTAGTAATAAAACAAACAGTTTTCCTTTAATGCTGAGTAGGTTTGAATTGTGAAAGTAGAAATTGTGCAAATTAGGAACAAAATTACAGTGTTTTACAAATAAGCTGGTCTTGTTCTCAAAGCTGAAGTTTTAATCATGAATTTGGATTAAAACATTTTTATCAATAATATAGTAACAATGGGGTTTGCAGTTCTTGCGAACATGTCTCAATACTGAGAAAAGCAGATTTAAATTTTTATAAGATGGGAGAATAATTATGCTCAAATGCATGTTTATTGTTACAGATATTGACTGTTCTAATTTGTAGTTTCTCATATAGAACTGAAAAGAGTAATTGTTGTTTGCTTCTAAACTGGATTTTATTTAAAAGAGTAAATGCAGTTCTTGATAGATCTTGCTAACAAAAGATACGCTGATTTTAAAGCTGCTGCAAACTCAAAACATTGTATCTGTTAGGTTCTAGTTGTTCCAGTAGTCGGCAAAACTTGACTCTTTCTCTGAGCTCTGCCAAGGAAAAAGGATCTCAGCCTTCTATCTATGCAAACGGAGGACTTTTCAGTAAATACTCCGGTTCAGTTCAGAGTCTGGCCTCGGTAAGTAGAAGTGTTTTAAGGCTCTTGAATGTCTGTTAACTTGCGCTGCACATGCACCTAATGGTTTCACTGAGCTGAAACAACTTTCCTGAACAAGCTGCACAGATGGCTAGAGATGCTGAGAAGGCCATTGCACTTACTACATAGTAAAAATAGTTTCTAGATAGGTAACTTGGATGTAATGTACTCTGGCAGGAATGTAGTTTTAAGGATACTCTGTATAACAACACTTCGAAATTTGTTGATTTTTTTTTTTTTTTTAAGGTTCAGAGTGCCACCTCTTGTCACAGTTGTGCTTGTGCCAATTCTAATTCCTGGGATAAAGCAGATGAAGATGATATTAAGCTTGTCAATATTCCAGTGACCACACCTGAAAATTTATATTTGATGGGTAAGTTATAATAAGAATATTCAGCATCTACCAACAATGAATGTAAATAATTTCTTGGTTTTGTGGCAAAGTGACACACAATATTATTGTGGTGTTCTTTCACGGTGTCCTGTGGGCATGTGTCTAAGAACATTTCCATAAAATAATGAAATCTTACTTGATCTAGAGTTAGTTTTTTAAAATACATATTTTTTTATTCCTGTATTTGTAGTAGTAAGCCATAGAATTATTTTTAAAAGTAAATAGGGAAAAATACACTGAACATTGTTGCTTTAATCATGTTGTGAACTTGTCTTATTAAAAAGGCGGATTTTTTTTTTTTTTTAAGACTGGGAATTGCTATTCTTTTAAAAACTTACATCTCTGCTGTAATCATGCTTATTAGCTACATAGTTTCCTGTGACTCTAAAATGTAAATACATATGGAAGCTGTGTATTTGATGGAATGGAGGTATTCCTGATCTCCCCCAGGTATGGAGCTTTTTGAAGAAGCACTGCGTCGATGGGAGCAGGCACTAACTTTCCGTAACAGGCAAGTTGAAGATGAAGCAAGTTGTGGTTCCATTAAGCTGGGAGCAGGAGACGCAATTGCAGAAGAAAGCGTAGAAGTGAGTATATTCAGTCTATAATCTACTGTTGCTGCCCTGACAATTCGTTGCGTTTTGTTACCTGAATCTTTTAAACTTCTAATTCAATTACCAAAACTGAGAATGAATTCAAATTTCCAATTTAGTGGCATTGCATTTAAAGGGCATCTAACTTTGTTCCTTTTGATTTTTTTGGTTGGTTATTTGGAGGAGGGCGGAGGTGGGGGAATTAGCTTTATTTATTTTTTTGGCAATTGCTGTTGCACCGGTGTTTGCTTCTGGATGGTACTATCAAGCTACCAAGCATACTAGTTCTCTGCACAAAATCTCTTGGGTCATCCCTTTCTTTTATGACTATGTGAGAGGATATCTGCTTAGCAAAGATAAAGGTCTTGGGAAAGATGATGAATTTATGAATATTCACAAATAATGTGCTTGAACTTTATTTGTATTCCTTCGTTGTTATGAACTAAATGCTAAAAATATTTCAAAATAAACATACACCTGTATGGCTTTCATTATTTCTAGTGCACTAAACATCACAGATAATTTTAACATATTTTAAAACTTAGATTTTATTTTTATTGTAGTAAATAAAATATGCATATGTTTAGAAAAGTGTGTATTTTTTGGATGTTGAAGTATTCATCTGACAGTGTCCTTGTGTGGTTTGCAGGAAATTAATGTGGCACAGTGAGCTCTTTGAAGGCTTGATATTCTTAGATTTTACAAAGGAATCTTACAGACTGTAAACAAATAGAAAAATCTTCTAATGTCTTACAGGATATCATTAGTGCTGAATTCATTCATAAGCTTGAATCCCTTCTTCAAAGAGCTTATCGTCTTCAGGAGGAGTTTGAGGCCACCCTTGGGGCCTCTGATCCTGCTTCTCTAGCTAATGATATTGGTGAGTACTCCTATTTTACATTTTTATTGTTTGTAATAATGACTCTTGCGGGGGGGAAGTTACTGAAGTATCAACGGAACATAATTATATTTATCCGTAAATAAGCAGAAGAAAATTCAGGTTCTTTACATTATTATGTAATGTTTGATGTAGTGCTTGTATTTTAGATAAGAATGGACTGAGAGGAAATTTTTTTCCTCATGGCTTGTCTGTATACTTCAGAATTTTCATAATACTTCTCTGCTTTCTAAAGTTTATGCTAACGCGGGTATCTAAATATTTATGCAGTAAGAATATATGACTCTTTTTATAGCATGGGTGTACTAGAGTGTTTCAAAAGAAATTTTGTACGTCTTTTGAACTGTCAAATTGTGTATGCATGTACTGGGTTTTTTTGCCTGCCATAATTAAAAAAATTGTTACAAAAAACCAAACCAGAAAGACTTAGCCTGAAAACAAAATCCATTACCAAAGCTCTTATCCCTGGTGATTGAAATTTATCACAGTTATGAGTGACTAAAACCAGGATGTTATAATGGCAAATATAAGAGTAGTTGCTGCCAGACGTGTTGATTAAATACAGATAGTTTGATTGTTTTTAGTTAAAGAATTGGTTTAAGATGTTCTTAAAGACTGATACTGTTATGCTCTTTCATAATTCAGGATCAAGCATCTGATCTCAAATAACTGTCACATTTTAAAGGCAGAACATGTTCTGGGATTAGTTTTAGTCTGTAGTCTTGTTTGTTAGGCTTCAGCTTGACTGGCACCAGGTGGCAGTACTCTCATCTCTGAGCCCTTGTGTTATCCTGCAACTACTAAATACAGCTCTGAGTAAGGTGGGAATTAAATTTAGGTCAGAGCTGGCTTTCTGACATATCTGCGTACACCTGTTAATGTAATTCTTAAAGCAGAAAAGCGTTTGGATGTTTTATTTTGGTGTCTGAAACCATAAGGCCTAAATAAAGTTGCAGCGTATATCCATTCTTAAATTAGAAGTTGACTTGTAATTTCTATCTTCAGGCAAAATTAATAAAATGGTATTCAAAGGACTCAGTGTGATGTTCAATGTGTTTAGTTATTGTTTTGCTTGGTTACCCTGGAAGTATTTTAAATTGATATTTTATTTTTTAGATGCGATAACTTCATTCTTGTTTACCAAGAATGTTGTGAGAGTTTAATTCCTTTCAAATGTCCTTTGTAGAAATCATTTGTGATCTCTTGAGTAGATGTCTGTTACTTTTTATTATGAATTTTATTTGTGCTGGCCCAGATGAGTGAGGAAAACAAGTAATGAAGTAGTTTAGTGAGTGGTGTTATCACTGTTCAGCATCTGGGGCTTTTTCATCATCATCTTGAATTCGTGGCTTGAACAGCAAGTAATATATTAGAGAATGCTTCACTTTTTCAGAATACTTTTTCGGAATATTAACAGAACAGCATCATCTCAAACACTGTGGTGCTTGGAAGTTTTAATACAGAGGATGGTTTTGTTCAATATTTGATACAAAAACATTTAATCACTCAAAATTTCTTAGATAATTTACTTTCCTGTAGGATAAAACACTGAGTGTAGGGTATGAATGTTTGAAGTAGGATGTTTTTGAGACTGACATTTTTTTGGTAACTTTCGTGGGGAGAGACAGAAAAGTATGTTTGGGAGAATCCTAGAGGTGCTCTTACAGGTTTATTCCCCCCCCCTTTTTTTTGTGTGTGTATTTAGTAATCTAGTGAAAGAGAAGGAAAGCTGCTGTCGACAAACTTTCCTTTACTACCCCAAAATGTACATGTTAACATGTAATACTTATTTTGTTTCACTTCTGTTCAAAGCTTTGTATTACTCTTTTAGGAAGTATACTAGTATAAACATTGATCACTTTTCTCCTTTTTGTGTGTGCGCGTGCATGCATGGGCACGTGCATAAATTAAGAACAACAGGAATGGAAGGCCTCAAGAGCAACAACAATAAGCAAGTCCAAGAAAATCATGAAATCCCAATGGCCAAAAGAAATATAGTACAGCATTCTTTACACTACTAAGAATAAGAATGATATCCTACTCCAAAAAACAGAGAGTTCTGAACAGAAACAGAAATTAAGGTGCCTCTGCTCTGTATTTGAAATGAATCTGGAATGTGTATACATCTTTGACACTGATAGGAATGTATATCATTTGTGGCGAAAGAGGCAGCATCTGCTAAATCAGAATCAGTAGTCCTGGGTGATTTATACCCAAAACTTCTTAAAGAAGCTAGATGAAGAAAGCACCCTAATCCCTATTTTACTATTCACTGTATCTTGGAAAGTGAAAAATGTTTCAAATGATTGGAAAATCGCCAATTTAGTTCCAAATCTTAAAAAACAATCGAACGACCAACCCCAAAATTTGAACACCAAAGTTAAGGGTCATGTCTGTGAAATTATTAATAGAGTTGCTAATTTGCAGTTCTGTTACCACAGACAACATAACAAAAGGTGTAATTAGTGCCAGTTGATATGGTTTTATGGTAGCTAGTTTTTCTTGGACTGTAGGTATTTGAGAGATCTGTAATTTGGGGGTTGATACAGCATACACTAGATAATAAATAATGAGCTCACTGACATGAACATTTGTTTATACTTCTGTCCTCTGTTAAGGGAAAGGTCTGCTTTCTCGGGAAGATGTTTGGTCAAATGCTGTAATTTCATCAACTATATAGTTGACGATAAAATCATTTGTAGAGCTGGAAGTTGATAAAAATGATCATTTAGGACATTAAAAGCATTGAATTAATTAAAAGGAAAGGTTAGTAATACTGATCTGAATGATCTGTTTAAATGGTTACAGTCTAACAAATTACATTTCAATCCAGGCAAGTATGGATTGTACATATAGATGGGAGATTTTAAAAGAAAAATAATGAAGAAGCACTCTTGGCATACATTAGGAAAATTATGCATCACAGTCAGTGTAAGTTCTCAGCACAGTGCTGTAGAAAAAAGGCCATCGCTAATCTCTGGCTATGTGAAAAGGACAGCATCAGCACAGAGGCAGAGGTATGGTCTTGGTTTTGTATGGTTTTAGAATACTGTGTCCAGTTCTGTTTTTCATATTTCAGAAGATATGGAAATACTAGACAGCTCAAAACAAGCCATAAAAATGATCCATGTTTTGGAAAAACAAGCTAATACGTGGCTTAAGTTGCATATGTCCAGCTCCTTAACGAAGAAAATACTGAGAGGTGACTGACTTGTTCTGAATAGCTACTTACACATGGAGAGGGTATGTGGTGCTGGGGGATTTGTAGACCTTGTTGTCAAAGTCATAACTAGATCCAATTTCTGGTTGTTCAAGTGAAACAAGTTAAGTTCTGAAGCAAGTTGCCTCTGAAGCATGTTGAAGGTATTTCAGTGTTTTAGGCAGATTTTTTTTTTTTAATGCTGTTTTGAGGGATGTTTTTATTCCTCTGAGAGGAAGGGATGGACTTGGGGGTAAAGGGTCATTGTGGTCTTTCTGGCATTTAAGTGTTTCCCCTTACTACTGCTATTTTTTCTTCTTTTGTGGGCCTTGGAGTGAACAAGAAAAAGCCTTTGTCCTTAATAGGTTCGTAACACTTGCAGCTTGTCGTTAGAATGCTTATAACCGGATCTTATGCTTCAGGGTTTCAACTGTTGACCCACAATGGTAATCAGAAAATGTTTTGCTTTGTTTTTTCTCTGATACACATCATGGTTAGATATAGTTTGTGGATTTTTCTTCCATTTTCTCCATCTGAAGCACTTGTGATTAGCCACAGCTGGAGACAGGGCTCTGACAGTTGGACAAATGCTATCAAGTGTTATCAAAAGACTTGCTACATAAATATCTGACTAACACTTCTTATTCAGAAATGCTGGGTTATAACGAGCTCCAAATTTGGTCAGGAAGGAAACTTACAAAGGTAAAAATTTCCATCAATTTCTGGTTTTCAGCTTTCTCTGTAAAATCTTCTGCAAAACTTCTGGGGCTCCTGAAACCACTCGCTCCCCTACTTGTCTACTAGTCACAGATGTTGCTCCTTCCCAAAACCTTTAAATGTTATTCTTCCCAGGTCATCATTTCCCTCTACCTAATCAAATTAAGATCTGAGTGCTGCCATTGATCGATCATACCCCAAACTTGCTTTTCATTTTGTGATCCCACTTACTAGTTGAAGTTGGTTGGCATGATAAACAATTTGCCAACCAGCTTTGAGAAGCAGCCTTCTGGAGGAGACTATGGTAACATGCTACATGGAAGAGTCAGGAATGAGTTACCTGGGACACTGCTGGAATACAACAGCTTGTCACTGCAGCCACTGTCTTTCATAATGTGGCCTGAAGTCCTTCTCTTCTGTCTGCTACAGCAGGTAAAAGGTGACTTGTCAGAGCAGGCAATCATCACTTGAAGTGGTTGTATGCTGTAGTTTAATTGCCTTTTGTTTGATTCTTGTTGTGTAAATTAGCATCTCCAAATGCTTTTTTCCCCCCTAGTTACATGTAAATTATATTTTCTCTTCCAGATATTTCTAAATACTCAATTTTCAGCAGTGCAGAAGATACAGGTATAAATAAATACCTGTAGAATTCTATTAATAGTAGTAATAATAATAAAAATAACTGCAAATAATAATTTTCAACTCTGTAAGCTATTTTTGAGTTATAAACAATGAGTACAGACCTGGAAAAGACTTGCATTTTAAATAGAAGAAATAATGGAATGCAATTATGTTCATTGTTGTTGCATTCTCCACTGGACTTTCAGAATTATCATGTAAACCAGCAAGCTAAAATAGGATTTCTATAGCAGAAATATTTCTGGACATGAAATTAAAACACATACGTAGGACTAAACTGCTGTTGTTCCTATGCTGATCCTCTTAGGGCTCTGAAACAACATGGGAAGCCTAGAAACAGGCTTTCCTGAGGCAGGCGTAAGCTGCACTGAATCGGGAAGGCGGCAATTGGCAGAAAACTGTGAAACAAAATAGTCATCTTGTTATTTCTGAGTGGTGAATGTGAGGGGGTAGAGGGTTAAAAGCTTCCAATACTTTCTGTAGTCTGTCCTTGAAGCTAGTTTTTTCTTTTTTTTTTCCCTTTGTCTTTCTCTCTCTCTCCTTTTCCCCCCTCTTTTTCCTTCTCTCTCTTTTTTCCCCTCTTTCTCTTTC
>NW_008824053.1:9889118-9911420 GCF_000699105.1 Pygoscelis adeliae | reverse complement strand
TTCTTTTGTAGCAGACTGAAATGTTAGTCGAGCTAACTCGGGAGGAATGCAAAGAGTTAGGAGAGAAACAATAGCTTTACTTACAAGCAGAATTGCAGGTCAGAGGGGAAAATTCTCAAATTGTAGGGCTCCTTGTCAGTACTGAATTCCTAATACTTCATATTATTATTTTGATTTCTACTGTAAAAAGGAATGCTGGCACTCAAACTAATGGTGACTTGTGTACACTGGCCCTTAAACTTTTTGGTAATAATATTAAAACCTATACATTGATTACATTTTTATTTTTAAAATATTTACTTTTTATTTTATACTAATTATACAATTTAAAACAAATGAATTGTTTGAGCTACTGCAGTAGAAGATCTCTCAAAAAGGTCTGTGTTGTTGGGTGGTTTTGTTGGAAGGTTTGTCTGTTTCTTTTTTTAATTTTCTTCTCACACTCAAAGATATGCCTGGCATTTTGGAGAGAATGAGCACAGCCTTTAACCTAGTGACAAAACTCTTTGGAGAACATATTTACATATTAGAAACCTTTTCTCCAGCTGCCCTTAAAACAAACAAAAAAAGCTTTGCATAATCAATGAAGCTGTTGAAAGCTCATTTTTATATATTTTATTAACACAGGCTTCTATAATGTTTTACTGTCCATGAATGAATATCTAGGGCTTGTATTTTCCTTCCTGCCTCTGAAATGTTAATGGAAAAAATTTAGTTTGAGAGTATTATGTTTTATTTGGTTATGCACAAGAAATGTTTCTAATTCTCAGGCTCCAATGAGGAGGTGAGCAATTTGTAATAATTCACATAGGTGTGCTCTAGTGGTACATACTATAAAATAATTTTGAAACAGCGTAACTTTTTATGATAGCTTGAAAAATTTGCTTGCTTTGTGTTCCTTGAAGATAAATTTACACTAAGTGATCTCTTCATTTCTTGGAGAAGGACAAAGCCTTTTTCTAGTGGCAGAAACAGAATTGAAATCAAAACAAAACAGCTTTTTCTTTTTTAAGTGTGGAAGTATATTCATCCCACAAAATGCTCTTATAAAGGAAAGAAAACAATACTACTAAGTCTGAAAAGCTTAGAAAGTTATTTTATTCTGAAAAGTTATTTTATTCTGAAAGCCAGAAAAGTTATTACAATCCTATTTTTAAAAAAATGAATGCCTATTTTGAACATAATTTAGCTATTACAGTGTGTGGAAGTTCAGTGACTGCTGAAGCTTACTGCGTTTTACTGTGAGGTCTCTTGTATTGCAACTTATTGCTGCAACTCCTTATTTCTGGCTCACAATAGATACTCAAAGGGCAGATGTTTGAATTGGATAGTATGTCTTCTGCTATCAATAATGTTTAAGACTTTCCTTTAAAGGCATATTTGTTCAATATTCATAATGCCTTCTTTCTAAATCATCTTCAGCAAAATTCTTTACCAGAAAGCACCTAAGCACAGAATGTTGAATAGTGGAGTAACATTGGTAGTTAAAAGTTCAACTTAAGACTGTAAACAAAAATATTTCTGGAAATGTTGTGTCTATGAAAAGATTATAATGCTTGGCTTTCTCAGAGGTGCTCTTAATTTTGGTAATACTATACTAAAAATGCAAAATAGCTGTGCATGGAGGTGCAGTGAAGTTACTGGTACTGAAAAAGATCAGTATTTGATAATGTGTATCTTTATGTCGGTATTTGATAACCTGGAGGGTATGTTTGTGTTTCTCTTAAAAGCTGAAGCTTAGATGCCATTTCATTGCATAGTAAAATGGGTTAGCTGAAGTCTTTTCAGCAGTGGCTCAAGATAATCTATTTTACTGTACACTGAACCAGCGTTGGAGAACTCAAGGTCACTTACTGTATGTTAGCTGGGGGGTGATATGGATAGAAATTTCTGAAAACACTTCCAATGAGATCAGAAAGAGTCTGTTTCTGATTTTTGGGGAGCCTCGTTACCATTTGCCCAACAGCTTTGCTCTTAGATCCAGCTGTGCAGGCTATTTATACACCTTGTTGCTTTTCCTTAAACGGCATCTCTGAAACCTGTCTTCTTTCTGTCCACACCAAAACTCCTGTTTAAGCCCTTGTCTCTCTCACTTCTTGACTCCTGCTGTGTTCTCGTGTCTTGCCTTGTCCATTTAAAACTTGCTTCTCTGACATGGACTCAGCTGTTGTTTATAAAAATCACCTTTGCTTGTTTTTTCTGACCAGATTATTCCTTTCCCTTAAGCTGTCTCTCTCCCTCAGGAGCTTCTCTTCAAATGAAATACAAGCTATTCCTCCTTTTAGCTCTAAAGGCTGCTCATAATTGAGCCACAATCCACCTACCTGATTTAATTTCCCAAACTTGGTTCAGTTAGCTGTTCCTGTGGTTCCCTGATCAGTCCTCCTGACACAGAATCCGTCTGCTATTTCTCAACTGTTTCTGCTCATTCCTTACAACATGTGAGCAGCTGCAATCGTCTCTTTTCCCAGACCTCTTCTTAAGCATGAGCTTGCCGGTTCCACATAGTTACCCGGGCAAACTCTAATTACTTGCTCCCTCTTTTTCCTTTCTTCTCTGCCCGTCAATTTTAAATCCCTGATTAAAAGGGGGAAATACAATGAAGGTGTTTCAGCTCCTTACATGAGTAAGGAACACTTGTACAGCAGTTTATGCAGTTAGTGTCCCACAATATTATTCAAGTAGGACTAGTTGATGCATGCTGTATTATCTGTGTGTTTATCACTTACTCCACAACAGCAAACACACATGACTAACACTACTTTAAAGGCATATTTTTTGAGCGTTCCTCTTGCATCTTTTGTTGGCCATTCTAGTGCTTAGTTTTAGTCAATAGCATCTCCATTTCTTTTTTAAACCTTTTAAAAAAGTACACGTATTTACCTTTTTTGTGTAAAGAAAAGTGATCATTTTCCCCACACATCAGGGCTTGATTTAATAACCACTTGCCTTCATTTTGAACACTTTTCAAAAGTGGTGTATGGAATAAGTGGAAACAGCCTTCCAAAGGCAGAAAGTTACTTTGGTTTGGTTTTTTTTTTTTTTAACCCTCTCACATGTTCTTGTGGTATATTCTTAACAAGTTATAGTTTACAAATTCTTTTTCTTACTAAAAAGGATGTATATACACTTAACTCCTATGTGTTTATACACATTGTGAGTATAAATGTTCCAGAGGCAGGAAAAATCATACCAGACAGATGGCAAGCAGTGAGGGCGGGATAAGTGTTTATTTTTCTGGCTGGAGTATCGCAGTGTGAGGTTATATAAACTGATGATCAAGAACATGTTTTGGCCCATAGGGCTAATTCCTGTTTCAGAACTTCTACTAAAACAATTTATTCTTGCATTAAAGTCTATTTTTAAAGAGGCTTGTCTGAAACATTCTTGGGCAAAATGAAGGAAGGAGAGCCAGGATGGGGTGGGGGAGAGAGAGAGACAGTGATAGTTTAGAGTTTGAAAAGACTTCAAAGGTAATCAGCTCTCTTAGCTTGGTAGCTTAATCTTGAAAATGTAGAAACAACATTTTGAGCTTTTCTCATTGCTTTTGAGCACAATATCAAAATGGAATATTGACAGAATCGTGTAAAACCCGCAAATGTAGCTCTCTGCACTATAGTTCCTTTATTAATTCATAGTTCAGTTAGGACTAAAATAGATAAACTTCTGTCTGCAATTTATTTTCAAGGGCTTAAAATGAAAACATTGTGTCTGTGTGCACACGTGCAAAAGCTAACAACTTTTCTTAACTGATGTGTCTACTATGTTTAAATCTTGCTGCCATTTAAGTCAAAGGCCTGGCATAAATGGTTGTAGCGTATCCACATAGCACAGTCTTCAACGATTGCTGTTTACTGGGTTTGTTATTTAGCACTAGCCATACCCCATCGCTACAGCAATACATTTATTTACCAGGCATATAGTTTGTGGGGGTTTTTTTAATTGTTTACCCTATAGCTGGGAGGCTCAACTAGCTTGTGTAAGCATTCTCATTCCTAAAGGCCTTTTTATATCTTACAATCTTAAACTTTTGTTTCAGCTTGAAACGCTTCAAAGTTGAACCTATAAGTGGGAGTAAATCTATTTTTGTGGAAAGCTATAGGAAAAGGTTCTGTGAACAATAACAACAGAGGGAGTAAAATTTATTATTTGTGTGTAATTTTTCTCTCATGCATGTATTTATGCAGTTAATTACTAAAACTGTTACAAAAATTAACTGGATTTGAGATGTGTTTTATTTCCCTTTTGATGGCTCAAGCTAAACTTTTTTTTTTTAATAAATCACTGTCAATTCTCTAATTCTTTGTGGGATATCTGGTCTGTCACTATGTCCCACCTTACCTAATAATCCTGTTTATAGCAAAGTGCTGTAGTGTAGCTGATTCAAGAGCACATGTCGATCACACCAGGCTTTATTCTCTCTACTGCTATTTAAAGCTGCCCTTGTTCTACAGGCAGATATGCTGCAAGTATTTAAAGGTAAACATATATGTATTTCCAGATAGCCTAAACTATGTACATTCTTTATATATTCAAGCTTTGCTTTATTTAATTTACCACAGATAACTAATATATTGACTAGATAGCAGCTTTAACTACATCTGTTTGAGTAGCTGCTAATCAGTGGCAAGCTATCTTCCAGGGTCAGGTTGCACCAATCATTACTTAATTGTAATTCAAGTATTAATATGTTGTTACTAATGCATTTAGCAACCTTATAGTGTTATTAATTTGTTTTTTTAGTTTAAGTTTGGTAACTGGTGTTGTTTAGTAAGCTAAAGGTCCAGAGGAAGAACTCTTCATTCAGTACAACTTTTTAAGGATTCTTATCTCATTTTTTCCTACTCTCAGGGGCAAGTGGAATGCAAGCAGGCCCCAATCAGTAGGGTACTTAAGATATTCTTTAAGTCTTATTGTTTAAAGTTAAGCATGTGTCTTGCTAATTTAGGTTCTTAAACTGTATGCTGTGTGCAGCTGGGTTTGCAGAAGCCAGTCGCATTCCTGAGCAATTTCACTGGAGTCTGCAGAATTCTGTAAGATGGTTCTGCCCTGAAATTCAAGTGAAGACTAGGATTATTATACTGTCCCTGCAGAGTTTGCCTGTGTCAAATATGCTAGAGTCTCCATTCTGAATACAGAATCCAAATGATAGTCCAAATCGAATGTATATATTTGCATCTTTTGATGTTTATTTCACTGAGGATCGCCAGTTACATAGTTGGTTCTGTCTTTCTATCTTTGTATTAATTCCGGGGATAGAAAAGTATTAATCTTTCATTTCTGATACTGTCTTCATACACGTAAGTGGAATTAGCAAGTGCTAGACAGTATATTTTTCTTTTAATGGAAGAACAAATGAATATGTGGGTTCCTTTTGTCAGTCTGTCTCACTTGCTTTGAAATGTCAACATCCCTGAAGCATAATACACTGGCTAAAGAAAAACCTTTCCATCAATCTTGTGTTTAAAGTCTTACTTTGAAGAGAACATCTTGGATGGTCGCATACCCTTGTCTGTGTCCAGCAAAATAGTCTATATGCTAGCATACCAAATTGTTTACTCTTTCCTTTTTTTATATAACAAGTTAGGAAACTTTATAAAGCAACGAGTTTCAGGAGCTGAGCAACGGTTGCTGGTTATTCTTGTCCTTTTTCATCACTGTGTGCGCTACTATCTGCTCTTCTATGAAGAGATGCATGGTGGGAAAGCCATGAAGGTGGCAGTGAACTGCCTTGGAAAGAAGCAAGGGATACTGCTAGTAATACACTTGTGTAAACATCTTGCTTTAAGTACCCACTGATTTCAATAGATTTACACAGGTGTAGTAGAACTGAGGCCAAAGGGATGATTTCACTTACTTTTGAGACTTCTCTCTCAAGTCTGGTGAGAAGACTTTTCTACCTACCCTGCTTATGGAGGCCTCTGGCATAGGAAAGGTATTAAAGGAGATAATGCTAGATGAGTAAGCCTCAAAGTTAACTTTGTACTTCCTTCTCCTGTAAATATGACACTGCATTTTGAATGTGCTCTGCATCACAATGAGTTAACATACTATCACGCTGAATGTGGTTTAACAGACCATTCCATTGTCACTAGAAAGTGTCTGTGCAAAAATAGCAGTAGGTTGTGCTTGTTTTTAGGATGTGAAGAACTAAGAAAAGGCAGTGACGTTCAAATCTGATGACTAAGGTATCTGGCAGTCTTCAGAGTGCTGTGCTATAAATCCCCAGTGGACAGCCTACTTTTGAAAATAAGCAGCACTGGAATTCAAACTAGACTTTGCTGTGGACAAAATAGATGTGATGCTTTCTGAAGTACAGGAGAATGGAGTACCCCTATGAAGAGGAAACAGTGACAACTTTGTGTTGCACATCCATCTAAATAGACTCTGTCCAGAACAGACAAGCGAGCTTAGCGAGCAAACTTGATTGCCAGATCTCCTCTCAAATCAAGCACAAGTACAGAAACTGTTACCTAAACTATTAGACTTGAAAACAGGAGGGTGGTCAGAAATCAAATTCTTCTGTAAAAGATAGGGATTTAAACCTTAAAATCAGGGAAGATCCACTGATTTTTAGCTTTAGGGTAAAGAAAAGAAGTTGCAGAAGATTGTAACCCTATGTAAATGTAGAACCTTATAATCTGCAGTTATGAATAAGTTTACATTTTCAAAGAAACAAAAGGCTGTATGACAGGGAGAGAGACCTAAAAGTGACACGTAGTTTACAGAGGATATACATCTCAAATCTGTTTCAGGATCATATGTCTATGTCAAGCAGAGAGTCAGAGCAGTAAATCAGAGAAGTGAACATATGCATACATTTATTTTGTGTTTACTAAGCTGATTTCCCAGCTGTCAGCACATATGATGTGTTAGTTCAGGTTATAAAACACGCATTAGATACTGCTTTATTTTCTTAAAATTTAGATTTCGGCAATCTAGCAGCACGTGTCTACCTCTTCCTTGAGATTTGAATTGCAGAGTTCCTCATGGTGAGGTCTTTCCATTTTGAGATTTTGGTTTTACAATAAAGCATTCCACGATGATTCAGGGACAGCTTTCACAGGTCACATTCTCTATAACAAAATGACATTTCTAGCCTTTTGATAATTTCTTTGCTTAAAAAAAAAAAATTGCAACTATCAGAAAATATCCCAATTCAGTTATCAAATTCATGGAAGAATTGTTTAGCAGATTTAAATCTTGAAATAATAATTTGATTTATCACCATTCCAGAATATCAAAGCTATATAGTATTTCCTAATACTGTTGAGTTATTTAGTGTACCTGTGTCTATGGATTACAGGAAATAAATTATACTTAAACTCCTTTCTTAGGTATATTTGATTTTTACTTGGAGAGACTAAAATGATTACTTACGCACAAGCATTTTGTGCTGTCTTTAGCTTTGCTAGATGAGAGCATTCAAGGTGCTTGATTTTACTGTTTTAGAATATAAGAGCAGTAGCCATGTTGTTTTGTTTTATACATCATCAAACATGTGGTGCTCAGCAGATAATATAACTTCATGGACAAAGTCAGTATCCTGAAGGTCTGAAAATAACCAGATTATGATAAACATCCCAGAAATTGCTATTACTTCTTTCCAAAGTATGTGGAAAATCTCTTGAAGATTATAAGGTTATTTTAGGCAAGTTGCATCTTTTTCCAGATGACAAATATTGCAAATCAGTACCTCTCAGTTTTCAGGTGGATTTTATTGCTTTTGTATGTAAAC
Source organism: Pygoscelis adeliae (assembly GCF_000699105.1). Taxonomy (NCBI): domain Eukaryota; kingdom Metazoa; phylum Chordata; class Aves; order Sphenisciformes; family Spheniscidae; genus Pygoscelis; species Pygoscelis adeliae. The sequence goes on along the minus strand of NW_008824053.1, from coordinate 9,903,682 downwards.
TTAATGGATTGTACTATTCAGTTTTTATATGCATTCTCTACTTATTTATATTTAAGCATGAAGAATCTGTTACTGTCATCTGTACACATGCTTTTAATTCAGCTTTTAATCAGCTGGACTCCTTTTGTCTTAAGAATAACATCAAAGTAATAAATACAGAACGCTGTGAATGAAGAACATCTTGTGTTTTGCAGAATGACAATTAGGTGAGCATCCAGTGTCTTGGAAAATGGGCCTTTTTATACCTGTGTTGAGAGTATTGTAGTGGAAGGCTTTTATGTGGATCTTGAAGATTACAACTGTACTTGGAAACAATTACGAAAGCTCTGTTGAGTCAACTTTTACTGAGGAAGTAAAATTTGGCCTTCTGTTTGCACAAAACCAGAAGATTATTCTCTGCATGAAAACTGCTAAGGTATTTGTTAAAGATGTAATTTGAAGGCTCAGCAGTTAGCTCAGCCGAAGCTTACCTTGAAAAAGGTCTGTAAGTACTAGGAGGAAGGTGAAATTGCAAATACTAAGTACTTGATGTTGTCCCATATTCCGTTTTCCCCAGTTGTTCCTTTCCATTAGACCACTGCTTTGGTTGCCGAGTTCCTTGTCAAATGCTGGTGAGCACAAGCTGTGTGTTCACAACGGGGGCCTACTGGAGGTGTGCGCACATACTGACAGCCAGGCTGGATGATCGTACAGTACTGGAGTGTCTTTTTGTGGGTTTGGTGGGGGTGGGAGGAGCGTTTGGTTTTTTTTAAAGGAATCTGTCACTTCAGTTTTCATCAGAGCGGTCCCAACAAAGAACCATGAGACACGTTTAACTCATGGTACATGCTGATGTACTGGTAGAGTACAAGATTTGGTTAGTTATTTTTAAAAGACCCTGACCTGAAATATATTTTTAGGCTGAAGTCAATAACAGCTTTGTTTATACACAGCGAGGTGAGATGCCTCCAGCTATAGGCACTTTCTTGAACCCAGATGTTTGTGTTACTGGAGAATGTAAACACATAATTTAACAATAACTGTTAAATCCAGAATGGTCTGTGTGGGCACCCTGCTTCATTCTTGGCTTGCCTTTTTTAATCTGTTGCTATACGACCCAGTCATCAGAAGCTGCCGTCTGAAGATTTGGATTGTTTTCTTTTTATAAATACGACATAAAGTAAAATACAGTGCTTTCTAGGTGCATTGTGTAAGACTTCATGGAATACATTAGTAGCTACTTGGTAGGACTGATTTTTTTAATGAATATTCGGTCAACACTCTGAGTCATGACTATTTATAAACATAAATAAAGCTGCTTTTGGATGCTTCAGCAACAGTGGTGACAAACCACTGTGCCGCTTGTGACTAGCTAGAAGACAGTGACACATTCTCTTGAAACTGAATTAGGTAGTAGTTCATGCTTCTGTGCTCTCTGAACTCGATTGTTGTAATTCCTCTGTCTAGGCATGAAGCCACACATCTAAGGGGCCTGACTAGCACACAACACAGTGGCTGACTGGGTGGTAGCCTGGCAGAGTACTGGGATCCTGCTGCTCTTGGGGTACCCTGACTTTTCATAAGTGGATTCCTTTGCAAGGTTTTCTCCCCTTCAGAGTCTATCAAGTCTCTCCTTTCTCATCCTGTTTTCCTGCTTGTGATGCATAACTGCACTGACGTTCCACTGAAGTGGGAGGGCTGGGGAGAATAGGGAACCATGGCTTTAACGGTGGCATTGAGAACTAAATTCTTTAACTCCCAGTGGGTTCTTTGCCAGGGGGTAACTGCTTTCCTTTAACTGCTGCATGTGAGTGCCACTCACTTGCGAACTCATGCCATGTTTCATTCAGGGTTGGAGGGAACATAACATATAAACAGTTTTCAGGATTTTAAAACATTATGTGAAGGTGAATACTTCCCAATTGAATGCTAAAAAGTTAATTTGTGTGCAGTTCCGACTCTAAGGTCAGATTTTTCTCTGAGAGTTTAGAGGGTTAGTTTTGTGGTCTGTCCTACCACACGAACCTACCAGAGCAAAGACAAATAAATATTCTAGATTAGTACTCCGTGAATAGATGTGAAAGTAGCTTTGTTCTGGTTTGGGTTTTTTTAGCCTGCTTATATAGTTGTTTGCAAAATCTTATAAAGCTAGGATTAATTTCACAAGCTTTGGCAATACTCCATATTCTTAGTATTTTTTAATACCCTTAATCTAACTGTAGAACCATGTATGCATTTTAAGGCGCTACAACCAAGAGTCTTTATGGCAATTACTGTTGTCAGTATCATGTCTGAAACTCTGCTTCATCCTCTTTACAAATATAAATGAACCCCAAATAACTTCCTGGCTTCTCAGATAAGTAAAGTATATTTGAAGCTCACATACTCACTAGTATTCCTTTCCTGAAGGTATTAGACTACATAAGAACTAGGGATGACTACGAGCAGTTGCAGCCACTGGTGGGTGGGTTCCTCTTGCAGCTGTTCATTCCAGGAGTCTCATTGTGCTGCTGTCTCTTTTTTTTCCATGTTCTTGTGTCTAAGAATGTTCTCCTGGTACTTGCATGGAATGTACTCTGGCTGTAACTTAATTTTCACCCTAACGTTTTCATAAGAGTGTGCTCTCTGCACAGTGTAGGTATTGATAAGCACCTGCTTGGCTAAGGGTATTTTAGGGTATTAGGGTGGTGGTGGCCAGAAAGTCAGAAATAGCTGACAGGGCTGTTTTGTTTTCTTTGGGGAGGCTGTGCTTTGTATGCACGTGTCACTTGCCAAAGGTATTGTTTCAGTCAGCACTACCAACCTTTTTTTAATCAATTTTTTTTTCATAACATGCAAATTTTGTGCCTTTTTTTGTAGTAGTGAGAATTTTCTTTGAGTGAAAACACAGATATTCCATATTCAACTAACATGTTAAAAACATACTGGCTAGGTGACAGTTTTAGGCCCATATTAGAAAACTTAGAATTATGACTTCTTCAGCAAATACAGATGTATTCAAAATCTTATTAGCTCTAGAGCTTCATGTAATCTGTAGCAGGCTGGATGCAAACTCTACAGAAGAACCTCTGATTCTGTGGTATTCTGGGCTGGAAGCTCTGTGGCTCCTTCATTTCCATCAGATTTTTTTTTATATATAGAGAGAATACATTTTAGTTAAATAGAATTATTCCCATTTATATGTAATCAATCACATAGCCCAGTGTTAAATACTATAGTGTTAGTTTGGGGATATGTTGTTGTGACTGAGCTATGAACTCACGTATAACAATATCCAAAGGCTTTGAGGCTTCAGTCCATGGTATAGTTAGGACTTCCCTATGAGAGTGGTGGAGATGTTCTTAGATTGTGAATAAGTTGATATATGAGACTACTTGACAGCTGCACTGTGTGTACATAAGAGTTGGGTCCTTACCTTAACATCTTCATTAAAGTCATCAGTAAGGTCTTTATCAGTATGGCCCACGCTTTACTCTCATAGGAGTTTGTAATTTGCATTGCTACTTATGAATATAGCTGTTTATTTCTCATGAAGTAAGTGTTGCATGTTGCCTACAGACTGGGAGGATCAGCTTTGGATTGCACTTCAATCGCGTGCTAGAGGGCTTTTCTAACTGTGAGATGTAGAAACTTCTGTTTTAATTGCAAATTTATTTTGGAAAACAACTTACCCAAAAGGACAGGTTCAGTGGAAAAATCTGCAATCGGGCTTAGACATCCCTGTCCTACCCTATGTTTAACAGTATTATTGCAGTTTCAGCATCTGCTTATGTGAAAAAGTGATATTAGGAAAGCATTTAATGCAATGTTAGAGAGGGATTAATGCAAATTATGAGCTAGAAATAAGAAGGAAACATCATGTTACCTGTCTGCTCTTACCAGACCTCAAGCAAATGCTTTACAAACCACAGTTTGGATTTCTGTTCCAGCTCTTCAGATTCCAGTATGTGATTGTTTCTCAACCAACTTGGCTGCTGCTGTACTTTTCCTCTCGGTTTTAAGAGGTCAGAAAAAGGAACAAACTATTAAGAATGATCTGAAAAAAATTAGAGACTTTCATATGAATATCGGTGAAGTTGTGATTACAAGTTGGAATCTGCCTAACTCAATCTAGTAAAATCTTTGTCCAAACTTTTAATAATTTTTTCCCCTCGGTGAATAGTCTCAAAGACAGATATTTATTGTTATGTGCAACTTTTGAGCTGTCATTCCAAGTCCGTAACTAATAAAACCATAACAACCAACGAAATAATAGTTGTTATGTGGATTTGTAGCATTTCAATTGATGAGTAAACCATTCCAGTATATTGGCATTTGGCCCCTTTGCTATGTAATAGTGTTTTTTATGAAGTATTGCCTTAGCAACAGATCTGGATGACATTGGGTAGCTGGTTGCTGCTGACCGTTGGAAATAAAACAGACTTTTAGCAACACATGTGTAATGTCTGAAGGTAAAGTAACCCAAAATAAATGCCTGTGCTCTACTGAGAATGTAGTATGGGGCACATCAAGCCAAAGTCTGACTTACTGACTTATGAATTTAATCCTTCTGTGAAAGTGTTTCTGTACGGTGAAAACAAAACCATGTATGCTAGTAATATGTGCAACAGTTGAAATCTGAGAATAAAATAAAGGAAAACTGAGAGAGACTGTATTGCAGATGATTTTAAGCATAAAATATCAGTTATTTTAAAGGCATTAAGAATTCTAGTGCTACAGGAAATGCTTCTGGATGTGTTATTTCCGTGGAAAAGCTTGTTGGGGAAAGAGGATACAGAGAAGATTAAAAACTTCACTTGCTCTCCTGAAGAACCAGCAAGTGAAAAAAGGCATGAGAAGTAGAAAATTAAACAAATTCAAGTGAAGCTGAAACCTGCTTTTTATTAATGGCTTTTATTTAGAACAGTTTTTCTTGGTTACTAAAACACTGAGCGTTATATAACACAGTCAAGTTAAAAACTTAACAGATGATTTAGATCAATATAACAAAGTAATATCTTTAGATAGAGAGATCTTCAGAAGTCTATCAAAGAAAAGGCAAAACCCCTGGGGAAATATTTTTTCTTCTCTCTCTTCATTGCAGATGATGTTTGTAAGTCCACTTTAAAGACAGAAAAATACAGTCACCTTTATATATGTTAGTGGGTCATAGGAGAATTTACTGTCATAGTAGTACAATGTTTTGCCTTCCAAATGAAGTACTACATTAAAGTATACATGAAACACACTTTCAAGACTTAAATGGAATTTTCTGATAGTCTAATAATCAGCTTTGGGGTTTTTTTTATTTTAAAGATAAAAATACAGACATTACTGTAAAGGATAATACGGATGATTTCTGCCTTCGAGATACATTAAGCATTGCATCAACGGACTCCTTTGTTTCCACAGCTGAGGTAAGACTTAAAGATGGCTTCTTTAAAGAATCATTGATCAGTTTGAACAATGAACAGAAGAATCTTAATTTTTTGTAATTATTGTAAGCAAAGTGTATTTCTCTTATGGGGGGAAAAAAAGCAGCTTTCTTTGCTTAGTTGTAACCAGCTTCCTAGCAGTTCAAGTAATGAAGTTGGGATCAATTTGCTTATTATGTTGTTTTTTGGGGTTTTTTTGTGCACTGGCAGAATGTTTCCCCAACTCCTTCTAAAAAGAAGTTGCTTTTGAATAATATATCAGATTTTCATGAGTGAAGAAGCACAATCAATTGAGGCTGTAGTAGTTCGTTTCACCATGAATTGCATTTTTCTAGTTTCTTCCCCCCCCCGCCCAATTCTCTTACCATAATATAAATATGTATGAAGAAGGCTTTGTCATTTTTGGAGTTGGGTTTTTTTGGAGAGGAAATTATTAGAAATGGACAGCTACCTGTTTTAGTATGTTCTATACACAGTATAATATACTTCATCTAACTTTCCCTAATCTTCTTGGATAAGACCACAAAGGATACATAAAGAAATAATCTTTGGATAACAGGGCATATACAGGGACACACTTATTTGAATGAGGAATATTCCCTTTTATAGCCTCTCAGGAGCTGAAGTGATCCTGAATAACACCCTTCTCCAAATTACAGGAAAGGCAATTGGTCTCAATAGATACATACTGTGTTAGATATTGCTATCGTGTATGCATGACAACTAAGCTACTAAACTCAGACAGCTGTAAAAAGAGAGAGAATTGTGTACGTTCTTCGCAATTATCTTTTGACTGTCTATTGTATGGTTTGTTTTTCCATGACACAATTACCTTGATTTAGTAATTCACATTAAGTTGTGATGGTATGCCTAGCATTCATTCCTAACTAAGACTGTGTCTATAGAGACTGGCTACTCTTTCCTGTAATTTGGGCAAGACCACAGTTCAAGCTTGCTTCAACTCTATCAGCTCTTGAGAGGAGCTGTAAACCATTATAGTTTGTACACTTTGTGTCTTTTTTTTTTTTTAATGAACTTTCCTAGTGTTTTTGTAAGTGTGTGGAGATGGGAACAATCCATTATGCTCATTTGTGTTGCTTGGCTTAAAAAAAACAAACAAAAAACAACCAGGATGTATCACCTCAGTGGAATAGCCATCCTATCCTGAAGCTAAATTGTGTCAGTATTTGCTGAAGAAATGTTTGAGTCAAAATTGGCAACAGAATTGTCTACATATCCTGAAAATATTCTCCACATTTTGATACCTCAAAGCCACTTCTGTCAACTCTTTCTTCCAGAGCAAAGTTATGAAGATTTTCTCTTCCTTTCCGGCTGTTCTAGCCTTTGCCAATAGAACAAGCTCTCTGATCTCCTTTCTCAGATTTTATTGAAGAATCTATTAAAATTCTCAGCTGACGGAAGGAGTCCTGAAGACTAACAAAGCCATAAACAACTTGAAGTTTGGTGTTCAAACCAGAACGCCATCAAAATTCTGGATTAAGTATGAGCTGCTAGGCTGAAACTACAGGGCCAGTTAGCTCTCTAGTAGTAGCTACTGGGGCATCATTGTGTGGTGCAGGTAAAATCAAGCTGTGAATTGGTCTTCTCTTATAAATATAGTGTTACCTTGATGTAAAGTTTTGTGGGCAAAAAATGCTTTAAATTAGTACTGCAAATAACTATGGCAATGAGAAGGAGTAATAACTACTTCTCAGTGTATTTCAGCTATTAGTAGAGAACAGTGATCACTTTGATGTAACTGGATTAGAATCGACATAACGGATTTTTTTTTTTTTTTCTAGACATGATGATGTCAGGTAGCTTCTTCTTGCTTATCTACTTCTTTCATTTTCTTGTTCTTTCACTTGCAAAAAAAGTGGAATGTTTCAGGCGAAGAGGTTTGAGGCTTTTCCAGCTTTGGATTTGTCTCAGCTAATGGGCAAATAGGCAGTTTTTCTTTCGTCCTGTGCTCCCTGATTGCAGTTACAATTTTAGTAACTACCCTAAACTCTGTGTGCTGATGTAAATGTTTAGCAAAGTTTTTAAATCTGAAATTCATATAAGTGTGTATACTGCTGTGTGATTTTGCCCTACTGGAATCATTAGTAATTTCACCTTCCGGGAAATTACAAATTAGCAGCATTTTCATCATGCTACAAGCTGTATTTTGACAGTTACTCATCTTCCTTCTACATTGCATCGTGTCCCAAGGAGCAGGACTAAGTATTTTGTGTGACTCTGGTTTTAGAGACTGGAAGCTCTGTGTTTCAGTGCTGACACACAGTCAAGTCAAATTTAGTTCACAGCCCTCAGGAGAGAGAACAGCAAAGATACAGGGAATCCTGAAACAAGACATAGATAGATGTTTTGATGGAAATTGATAGGGATACTGCTTAGGAGACAACAAGAATATTGTGCTGTGTTATACTAGGACAAAACATAGGAAGGTGGCTTTCAAGAAAAGAACTGTACAAAACTGGGACAGTGGGCAGAGTTTAAATCACATGCCCGTTTGCTGAGCTCTACAGGATAGCAGTAGGGTATGCCGAAACTTCATCTGGGCTACGGTTGATAATCAAGAGGATGCTGAGGATTGTGCATTTGATGACTTCTCAATTGTGCCGGTCTGGGCATCTACAATACACACATGCTCAAATCCTTGTAAAGATGATTTAGACAGACAGATGATTTTGCCATCCCTGAGCCCAGACAGATTTCCATTCCTAAACACAAGTAGGCTCTCGGAAGCACTGCAGAAGGGGATGGTAAGAACAACTATTTGCCCTAATTAAGTTATTGATACTATATACTGTGATAAATAATGATATTTTCTTCCCCATTTGAGACCATCTGCCATCAACTTGTGTTTATGAGGGTTAGTATCCTTTTCATATTCTTGCTATTTCACCAACTGTGTTATCAAAATAGCTACCACCTTTGGCAAGCATACAGCAGTGTGTGTACCAGATAAAGGTCTCCACCCTCTCTTTCCTGGCTTCTTTTCCATCTTTCCAATAGAAGCTCTTTCCTGCTCTCCCTGACAGTGGGCTTCGTTGCTGCCTCTCCGTTGTCAGTGCACATGCATTTATCATGTCTTATTTTCATATCTTGACTAGAACTGCATCTGTAGTTCTATTATCAAATAACCTTTGCTTTCTTTATTAAAATGTTAACTTAGTCCAAAGCTTAGGAGATTCTTTAGACTTGTGAATAAAGCCTTAGCTGCTCTTTTTTTATCAGCGATTCCTTTACTAAGGTTGTCTTTTTCTCAGTTCAAATCTATTAAAACAGTGCAGGAAGGAGCAGGCTTTGATAACAGGGAAAGAACACCAGCTTCCATATGCCTGTAATGATTTGTATATGGCACCAAAACCTTCAAAGTGACTGAAATTGAGTTTTAGATTCAGAAAGTGCTCAAAAAGAGCCCTGTCACTGAAAGGTAGCATTACCTTTTTCCTCGTTTCCAGACAGATGTTTTATTCCTTTCCTGAAATAGGAAGTACCAGAGGGAATAATGTTGGCAAGTAATAGTAAGGTGTATTCCTATAGCATTTATAAGTGAGGTGTTTGGTTTGGGGTTTTTTTTCCTGTTTCATCACAAAAATCAGAGACGTGCCCTCCTGCGTTCTGACTGCGTTCAGAAGTGTGACCATAATCACTAATCTGATCTCAGGCCTTACTGTTCTCATCCTGGTCACTTCCTCCATGTTCATGTCATCTGTCCAATTTGACATGGATTATTGTCTTACCTCAAAAACAAATGTACAGCAGTCCTGCAGTCTAGCATGCCCTGGGTAGCAAATTGTAAGGAGCTCCCTATTCTAACAACTTTAATGAGGTATGGAGGTGCCTCATGTTTATAGTCTTAAAACATGTGGAGAAAGAGAGGAAAGAATTAATCCCTGAAGTCTTTCATTCTGCTAACAGTAATACTACTTCTTTGAAGAATCTGTACCTGCAGTGCCACTAACCACTGCCTGCTACTTTGGGCAAACTCAAAAGATTTCATGGTGTCCAGTGAAGCACAATATCCAGTAATAAAGCTTGTGTATTCATATCATCATCAGAAGCTTTCCACCTCCCAGTAAGTGTCGGTGGTGGTGGTGTAGGCAACAGAAAAGTTCTGTTCCACTTTGAGAAATACCTTCCATTCCGATGTCCTTTCTAACAAATTCCTCAAACCTCATGCTTCATTTGTGTTGGGTTTTGTGTTGTTTTTATTTTCCATTATTTTTCTTCTGCATCCTAATAGATGTAGCCCCAGTTAAAAAGATTCCATTGTGGGGAAAAGTTTTCCATGTGGCAATGAAGAGTGGTCGACGGGAACCAGATTCCTTTGATTCCCTCCAAGTACAACTGTGGTTGCTTGCTATATGGCTATGAATAGGAAAACTTAGGCCAACAAGTCATTAAATGGTGCTCTAAAAGCTTTAAATATAATAATAAAATAAAAAAATCTGGAGTTGATCCTTGTCCCCTAACAGAAACCTTAGCTATGTATGGTATTTGCATAGTATATTAAATGTTTTCACTTCTAGGACAAGGAGGAGTTTAATCTAATAGCCAGTGTGTTCTGTATGCTGACTGCTCATACTATACAGTTTTTAATTCTTAGGAAATATATGTAACATTTGTAACAAATCCCATATATTAGCACTGAACTAATTTTTGTACCATAATACCTCCATGTAGGTATTATGTAGGCAAAAGCCTGTGTACCAGACACAGCACATAGCCTAGGATTATTCTGCCCAGCAAGGAGTAGTACTACCACTGATGCACGCAACATAGTGAATTCACATTCTTCATTATGCTTAATATTAATAAAGTTGTAGCAATAATTCAGATAAAATCATGTTCTGAATGTGTGTTTTCCTCAAAGAAAATGTATCAAGTGTCTTGTAATATATACAAGTAAGTATAGAAGGAGTTCCTGAAAATACATGAACTTCCGTCCTGTTTTCTTCCAGATATTAGGAAGAATGCACCACTTTATCATTTCAGTTTATTAAAGTACCTTCTTGAATGTTTTAGTTAGTAATCACCATTGCATCTTCCAACTCCCAAACGTGTTTCACACTCATTCTGTGGCTACTTATGTTTTTTAAAAAAAAAAAAATCTTTTAAAAGATAATGATACCCAGAGAAAGAGATCATCATCAGCCTTTTTAATATAGGATAAGCATAGTTTATCAGAATGTGAGGAATGCTGACTGTGCCAGTAAATTGATCTTTTTATTAGGGGGAGCAAGCAAGAATTCCTAAAAGGTCTGGCATTGTTTATTTTTGTTACATTCATGTAGGTGATTATTTTGGGTAGTCAACAAGGCCTTGATGCACAGCTGAGAATTTTTTCTATTTCTTAAGAAACAACTTGTGGGTGGCAAATAAGAGTACTGAGTCTGTTCATTAGACCAGAGCAGTCAGGGAATCCCAGGCTTAAAAACTATTGCAAGTTCCACAGGTTTGATGCTTTACAACAATTGTTTCAGCATCTCTTTACTAGCAGATGTAGCCTTAAAGCTGAACTGTCCAGAGAAAACTGAGCAGCATCTGAACAAAAACCATCCATGTTGTAATCTTCAGAGGCTGCTTTGCAGCACTGCGTGTAGAGACACAAGTTATCACTACAAGCTTTGGAATTTTGAAGATATACATATTATTTCAGCGTAATGAAGTTAGGTATCCACTGCAGGTCATCATAAATGTCCTGTGCAGTGGTCACCAACAACTACTGTCTTTCTTGAGCCTTGAATGGATAGAAGTAAAGCATTACAAGATTAGGTTGCTGCTATATGGTGATTCATCTTTTCTTTGCCTGCATTTTCATGTTCTTCTTGTAACCCCACATGACACTGGGGAAATCGCAGACATTTAGAGGCTGACATGTCAGGTCCTTCATCACAAGCCTCTGTGTTACTCAAAACTACCAGAACTTTTGGTAGCTGCGCACTTTTTCATTCTCAGTGGTGTGTTAAGAGTTTCAAAATGGCAGTGGCTGTGCAAAGAAGTGTTAACTACACAGTGGCAAGAAAGGACTCAAGGAGCTTTCAAGAGTCCAACTTACCCGTGATGACAAGATGTGAGACGCTGGGGCTTTCTGCGAACTTCTGATAAATACTGAACCACTGTTGAGGAAAGTGAAGCGGTGCATAGGGGTACCTAGTGGGGTTAAAAAGCAGGTACCTGAATACATATCATGAATGCATGCCAATTCATATAAGGCAGTTAGAGAACCATCTCATTTAAAACTAACCTTTCTCTCCACCTTTTTCCTCAAAGGTAACAAGTCCTTGGAGACTTTTACAGGACAGAGTTAATTTTCCCTTTGATGTCAGCTTGAGAAGTTCTTATCTAGAAAATGTTGTATGCTCTGCATGTTGTTAAACTTTGTATATGATTTGTCCGTTCTTCTAATAGCTGAACTCTGCTATGTTAGAAATGTGGATGTGTGCGTGGACCATCTTCAACCACTTTTACTTTGAACCAGAATGTTTATATAGGCAAGGTTTCACCTTATTTCATCTCAAAAAGAATGGCCATTACTGAATGTTTGCAAGACTGTTTAAAATATAATACTGTATGTTACATATATATGTAGTTTATATTGACATATAAAATATTTATATATAAATATATTTTTAAATACTAGAAAGCATCAAAAGAAAATCCACGATGGCTCCAGGAGCATTACAATGCATCTTCAGAGCTTGTCTGGAAATCACCTTTTCTAGTTAAACTTAGAGGTCATTTTAGTTTCTGGTTTTCAGTGTGTTTTGTTTTTTCTCCTCTCCTCTTTTTGCATGCCAAGAGCAGTCAGTGATAGAGGAATTTGCACCCCCTTTCCAAATATTATTGGTTGGGACTAACTTCAATCTGTAATCAAAAACATCTTCTCAGCAGAAGAATAGTTATACCTTTTTCTCCTGCTTAGTAGCCGGTTGGTTTAACTGCTTTCTTCATTTGAGCTCAATAATACGCATTACAACAGTAACACAGCTATTTTATTTCATCTGCTAGCATGAGAGGAAGATATAAAAAAAAAAAAAGCTGAATATAATCAAGGGCCTCACCCAACTCCCAGGTATCAGATTCTACGCTAATCTGTAACCACAAAGGCTATGATCAGGCATCTTCACGTGCCAAAGACGTTATCATCTCAGGCCTGCTGGCAGCAGATGGAGATTACCTGCGTCTAACTGTAGAAATCACGAGTCCTAATTCAGTCACAGTCAGTCAGTTTGCCTAAATATCTGAAGAAGGTGATTTGCCTGAAGTTCCCTTTTACCACAGAAATTATGACTTCCAAGAGAGGGGCAGCTGTTTACAAAGTGCGTATGTGTTCACAACCTGTTTCTTCTCATGCTTTGCAAATGAAATAAAGTAAATGGAATGTTTTATGGCTTCAGTAATAGCTGGATCTGGTAAGAAATAAATTAGTATACTTATTTGTGTACTGTTTTGGTCTTTATTTTGGAAAAAATATATATATTATTCCACAGTTAATGCTTTCTTAACCATAATGTAGAAAACCAAATTCTGGAGTAAAGATTTTTCACTTGTTCTTGTTTATACCTGTTCTAACTATTACACTATGTATACACGTGTATATATATGTGTATGTGTGTGTGTCTGTATGTATATTGATTTCTTATATCTGAAAGAAATCAATATATTCCTGTTTCTTCCAGTTGGTTAAATTATTCCTTCCTATATATTTTCAATTAAAAGCTGTGTGACTTCCTTTGTTTAATAAGAACATAAATTTTCAGGTGGGCTTTTTGAATTGGTGAATCCGAAACACAATTTGGTGCTATGATTAATATTGTTAAATTGGAATAAAATCTAAAATAGCTATAAATCGTTTTTAGGAAGTCAGCTTATTCTACTCTGTTTTTCCAAGCAAAACAAATGATAAACAAATACATACTTTTAAAATGGCAATACTTTCAAGCTAGATGAATTCTGAAAGTGTACGTTACTCATTTAATTATAACATTTTGTTGACCTTAAAACTTTTATTCCTTCACTTATTCCCTAACTACGGTCTTGTCACTTGAGTCTCAATTTGAGAACTCTGTAGAGATCTGTATAGGAATACAGATTTTTTTTTTTTTTTTTTTACCCAAACAAATCAATTTAAAATGGAACCTAACAATTTTATGGAAGGAATTGTATGTATTTGCTTGCAGTAAAAGGATACTGGTATGAGTGATTCAAAACATCAGTGTAAGTTCCACCAAACACATAGTATCTAACAATGTGTGATGCTTGTCAGAACACCAACTGTCTACTGAAATCTCTGTAACTTATTCATGTGCTTAAATGTTTACATGGACAAAAATAGGTATTGGCACGTGCTTATATTTTTCCCTTTAGCAGGCAAGCCTATGTGGCCAAACTGTTGTTGCTGTAATTGGCTCGACTAAAGTCTGTGGAGAAGACACACTGGAAGCGTTCTTCTTAATATCTTTATGAAGTCTCATGCCAGCACTTGCCTGTATGTCCTCAGTGATAGGAAAAACTTTTCAGCATATATTTATTTGAAAATTTTAACGGAAGTTTAACATAAAGTTATATTTTAATCTGATTTTTTTAATCTTTCTAAGATATAGGGTAACTATTTTTATATAGTTCAATTACTGTGAGAATTATTTTTTAAAAATGTTTCTAGGCTCTGTTTTAATAGCCTAGAAGCACAGGTTTGTTTCCCCTACTCAGGACGGGGGTAGGGACAGGCAGCAGACCTGCCTGCAAAAGGTGTGCCCAGGTGGAGGACCTCCTGCAGCAGGTGGCTGAGCTGCAGGAGGCGGTGAGAAGGCTGTGTAACATCAGGGAAGCAGAGGAGGAGTTAGATAGCTGGTTCCAAGCACAGTCTGCAGCAGACCCATGGCCAAACAGCCAAAAACTCCCCCACCAGCACATGCAGAAGGGAGCGGGAGGGCCAATAATGCAGAAGAACGGATGGTTGCAAAGGCAAGGACCAGCAGGAGGAAGAGACTTCCCCCGAAGCCTGAGGTGCCCTTGCAGAACCGCTTCACCGCTCTGCAGGCCGAAGGGGAAAGTCCTGTCACACCAGGAGAAGCGCTGAAGCTGAGTAATGCAGCCCGATCTGCCCCCCGTATAACAACCAGCACCACTAAGAAAAGGCGACGGGTGATAGTAGTAGGC
>NW_008824053.1:9873787-9886081 GCF_000699105.1 Pygoscelis adeliae | reverse complement strand
AGACCCCACCTGCAGTGCTGCGTCCAGCTCTGGAGCCCTCAGCATAAGAAAGACACGGTCCTGTTGGAGCAGGTCCAGAAGAGGGCCACAAAAAAAGATCAGGGGGATGGACCACCTCTCCTCCAAAGAAAGGCTGAGAGAGTTGGGGTTGTTCAGCCTGGAGAAGAGAAGGCTTCGGGGAGACCTTATTGCAGCCTATCAGGACTTAAAGGGAGCTTATAAAAAAGGTGGCGGCAAACTGTTTAGCAGGGCCTGTTGTGACAGGACAAGGGGGAGTGGCTTTAAACTAAAGTGGGGTAGATTTAGACTAGGTATAAGGAAGAAATTTTTTATGCTGAGGGTGGTGAAGCACTGGCACAGGTTGCCCAGAGAGGTGGTGGATGCCCCATCCCTGGAAACATTCCAGGTCAGGTTGGACGGGGCTCTGAGCAACCTGATTTAGTTGAAGATGTCCCTGCCCACGGCAGGGGGGTTGGACTAGATGACCTTTAGAGGTCCCTTCCAACCCAAACTATTCTGTGGTTCTATGATTTTTAAAAAAAAAAAAAAGGATTAAAAAAAAAGTTAGAATTCATTTTCTGGTCATTGACTAAACTGAAGCATGTGTAAGCCTCTGATTTTTTTTTTTTATCATTAATAATATGATACAATGTTTGTAGTGGAATTGTAGCTAGCCATTGTTTTGTGGATTAAATATGATATCCTGTAAACAGGAGTTCTCTGTAGTATTTATGTGCTTTGATTTCTTAATCTGCTTTTGTTTTTTCTTGCTCTGAAAATGTCTATGAGTTCATGTTAATTTATATGATAACCACAGAATTAAAACTGCTGATAATGAAAACCTTTTTGGGAGCTTGTAGTAAAATGCTGGATGCTCATGCTTCGTAAAATATGCTTTGGTAAACTAGCAGACATATTTACCAGCGAAACAAAAACTGGGGTGGGAGGATGTTACTATTTCCAGCTTCCTAAAGATTTGCATGATGCAATCATTCTGTACTTCGTGTCCTGACAATGATTTTTTTTTAACAGCTTTGAGACCCATTAGATTTAACTAGGCAAATTAAAAACAAAACTAAGCTGCCACCATTTTATTAATTAAACTTTTGAAACTTGAAACCTGAAACTGTAGCTTTCAGATTTCAAAAGTTACGAAGAAAACAGTCTTGTTAATAGTGTGGTGTTTCTCTGCTGTTTACTAGTTGAGTGTTGCCCCTTTGTTTTAAGCAGATGCAGAAAAGAATACATCTTTCAGCAGAATATCAGGAAAACTTCTTTAATTTGTTTTATCTTTACAAAAATTATGTTAGCAAGCTCTTTCATGAATTTCAAAAACATTTTTTTTTCAGCTTACAGAGCACAGAGAGATTCGTAATACGTATGGTCTGGATTCCCTTTGCCATTGCCCATTGTATGAAGAAGCTATGCACTTAGCAGAAGAAGGCAAAATTTATTCACGAGTGTTAAGGTACTGATTTATGTCTGCTTAATTATTTCCAAGAAAAGCAAGAATTAAAGTTAAATATTCTATATAGAACTCACTTTTTAGAAGTTACTTGTACTAGGTATTTTCTTGTAGGAATTAGACTTAGTTGAATTGTCTTGTGCTTCTTTTTTTAATGGTCTTTGAAAACTTTTCTATTTTATATAGGACTGAAATGTTTGAATGTCTAGGAGACAGTGACTTCCTTGCTAAGCTTCATTGTATTCGACAAGCTTTTCAGGTAAATAGTAAGGAGAGTGATTTGTCTGTCTGTCTTGTTACGCCTAAAATACATGCCATTGAAACTATCAATGCACTACCTGTGCAGGCATTTTTATAACATATTCTGTAATTAAATATTTTCATGTTGCTTTTCCATTTCTATAATTCTAAAATGGGACGTATTTGCAGAGGAGTCCCAGTTTTGTGATTAGCTTTGGAACCTTTGCACCAAAGGCTTATTAGGAACTTGCCTACTATACTAGTGGCTATAATTATATTAAATTTGATTGAAGTGTTTAAGGTCACTTAGTATAACCTGGGAATGAATATGACTATATTTTCTGAAACCTTTTCTAGATAATTCTTTCAGAAACAGCAAACAGAATATTTCTTGCTGAAAGTGGAAGAAAAATTTTGTCTGCTTTAATTGTGAGAGCACGGAAGGTAAAAGCCTTTTTTAACTAACGTTTTATTGTTAATGTGACTTCTACCAGAATTCACTTTCCAATGTAAATAAACCATCTCTCTTGTTAAGTTTGCTTGGTACTCATTGCTTTTATTTTACAGAATCCAAAGAAATTTGAAGATGTCTTTGATGAAATGATATATTTTTTGGAACAAACAGATCACTGGGATAATACTGAAATGGAACTTGCTGCTAGAGGAGTGAGTCTGAATTTGTGAAAAGTGCTTTTACCCTTCATTTTGCAAACCGTAGCATCTAAAAATAAATTTTACAGTTCAGAATTGTGGGAAAGGCAACTCTTCTGTGTTTACATTGCTGATTTAGAGAAATGGCATCCACCACTGCAGTTTAGTGCCAGAGAGCACGTAACATTTTTTTTAACTTCTCCTTTACTGACAAACAATCTTTAATATTCATTAAAAACAGTTATAAATCTGCATCTTAATACAGAGTTAGAATACGGTGCATGCTGAATACCACTACTGAAAGAGAAACTAGGTTACTTAGATCATGTTCTGATTTAATACAGGTGAAAAACCTGAATTTTTATGATGTTGTTCTGGACTTCATATTAATGGATTCATTTGAAGATTTAGAAAATCCACCAATATCTATACAGAATGTAGTAAATAACCGCTGGCTAAATTCCTCTTTTAAAGAAACAGTAAGTATTTATGTGTAATTTTCATAATCATTATTCCGTAGTACGTTACAATAAGTAGATGGTATGACCAATAAAACATTGGTGTGAGCATACTGATACAAAATTTCTTTATATGCCAAAACTGTTCTTCCGGCGATCTGTGCTTTATATTCTTAAAGCACAATGTAAAAACGAGAATAAATCCAACAACTGCAGGATAAAGACTGTGTATATTGTCTTGATAATAGCATTAATTCTGAAGCAAAGAAACTACACTGTCCTTCACTGTAAAGTCTAATTCAGCTTCCAGTATAACTGAATATATACCTGAAATACTCCTCAGAAAAATAAACGTATCAGGTTTTTCATAATAGCAATTTAAAAGCTACAAGTCTGGGTCCAAAATATATAGAAAGATTGAATGTATTGGAGAAAATACTTTTAACTTGTCCTGCAAAAATGAATTTTCTCTGAGGAAGTAGAATTTTAGAAGGGAAGTTTCTGTTAGCCCCATCTTAGATACTAGATACAAGTTTTGGTTCATATACCAGAGATGTAGCAATAAGGCACAAAGTTGCAAGCAAAGAAAAGTAAATGAATACAATACAGGCATTCAAAAGTTGACAACATTTCATGCTTTTTCAGATGTGCCTGTTTATTTGTCAAATAGGCCTCATCCCTCTGTTACAGACATACAGGCTACTGCCATGGTCAGCTGGTAGAGATGCTACTGTCATTTCATCTGTTTATGTCTATAAACTGCTAGTTTTCCTTTTATTTTTGTCTTTCAATTGAAATATTCCCTCTAGAGGAAAAATAAAGGTAACATGCATATATTTATTTTTGTAGTTATGTGATAGCATTGTGTTTTGTGAGTAGTAAATTATCTTGCAGTACGGAAGGGGAATCAGATGAGGATAGTTACAAGCTATGAGGGGAAAAAGCCTAGTACTGGTATCGGTATATTGTATTTCACAGGTCCATATTTGGACAAAACTCCTTTGCTGAATCTGAAGCTATTGCAAGAATGTTTTTGCTAAAATGAAAAAGGACATTTCAATGTGTTCACATGCTACTTAATATCTAAAATAGTTATGTCTGAGCACGCGCTTTGGTATATGAGAGACTGGTCCTCAGTTAAACCCAGTGAATGTCGCTAACTGTTGCAACTGTAAAATTAGTCAAGAATGCCAAACTACATTTGAATTAAACTAAAGAAAATGTTGCAAAATAAGATCTGAAAATAACAAATATGAACTACATATAAAATCAGTTATTTGTATCAGCTGATATTTTATAGTTTTAAACTTTGTGTTATCACAAGATTGAAACTGAAGAAAATACAAATCCCCAACATTTAGAAATACAGTATTCTGCAGATCACTTCTTTTGAGATGAAAGATAATTTCTCTTACAATGAAGTTACGCAGGGTTCGAGGCTTTTTTTTTTGGCTTTTTTTTTAACATTTAGGCTGTGGCTTCAAGCTGTTGGTCAGTACTGAAGCAGAAAAGACAGCAAATGAAGGTAAGTTCAAATTATGTGGACCAAAGTTACTGATCGGCTCCTAAGAATTTGAAGTTCTGTCCTGTAACTTCGGCAAAATAAATTGCAGATCAACCCTTAATCCTGTAGACATGTTAGTTTAGACAAGAGGCTGCCAATTGTATAAGTTTAGCTCATGGGGCCCTAATACCCGTTTTTTAGCAAAAAGTCTTAGCTGAAAGATTTTCAGTCTGGTTTAGGTCCAGTCAACAGTGGTGACAGTAATTTCTCTGACTTAGGGCCCCACACATGTACTTCGGGTTTTTGCAGACCAAGGTCATTAATCTTGTATCTCGCCTGCTTACGCTAGGATTCGCAACCCCATCTCCCTGCATCATCTCCACAGCTAAATAGAATTCAGTCCTGTCCCTTTACCTACCTGAAGTACCATCTTCCTCGCCAGCGGCAGGAACTCTGTTGCAGCCTCCTTCAGCCCCCTTCTGCATCCTGACCTCTCGGTGAAGGAACCCTGCAGATTTCGAAGCAGAACTCCTCTGCGCCAGCAGCTCTTTACTTCCACCTTTGGAGGCTTTTATTAGACCTAGGAGGCAAATGCCCCATCTCTGTAATAGCCAGTCCAAAAGCGGAGTTGAGGCTTGCTGCAGGACATCCGTAGCCGTTAGGAGTGGTTTTGCATACCGCAGGTGAGGAATCTCTGCTCAAGTGTCTGAGATGGCGCTGACACCTTTTTCTGATTCTAAGAATAGCTATTTACGCGACTCCTAACTGCGAAAGACGTATTTCATCGTAAAGAAGTTGCTTCCAGTGGCAGCTGGTATTTTGTGAAAGGTCCTCAGCTACCGTTGTGTCTTAAGATTTGAGATGTTACATCCCTGTGTCAATATGGTTGGGAATTTTACATAAATAGATCTTTCCTACACTAGTTTTATATAAAGGGATTATATCTCCAAAACAGATGTTATAGTAACCTATTATTTTTGTCTCTATTTCAATGCACAACTACCTTACTCTGTAGTTCCTTTGTATACTGAAGTCTCAATATTTATAAGTTTGTAAATGTGTGAGTAACTTTACTCCTTGGGACTAGTTTTCTCAGTGCTGCTGGAGTCATTCAGAAGTGGATAAAGTTAAGCAGCGTGGAAGCCTTTGTAAGGGAGAGACTAACTGTACCACAAGGAGTTTGATGAACTTAAATTTACTTACAGACAGTTCTCTATGTGGTATTTTATGTTTTAATTTATGATTAATTTCTATTTTTATTATTTTATAAATTAACTGATGTAAAATTATAAATACATGCTTATGAGTATATAAAATAAACTGTACATCCATATATGATATATAAATTTATACTATATTATATTTTATGAGTGCCAGTAGGTTGTAAAATTAAGAACCAGATGGACATTCGCAGATATTTTATGTTTTTCTTTAGACTTAAAGATGGATTCTTGTAAGGTGTAATTTTTTTCCATTCAAAACTGTGCAGTTTGCTTACTTTTTTGCGAGTTTCAGCTATACATAGTGTATAGGGGCTCAAACAGGAATAACTGAATAAAATTATCTGATCTGTCATATGGGAGTCGGAGTAGACTCTTCATGATCTTTCTGTGCTTATGCCTATTAATCTTAAAACATTTAAAATCCAAAGTACCACTGAAGTAAAAACCTTTTCTAAAAAAACTCATGACACTTGTTTGGTACAGTTGCCTTATAACTTAAAGGAGTTCAGGTTACCACAGCCCTGAAGTAGTAGGTGGTTTAGGCTTGTCTGAAGACTTAATTTCATATAATAGAGATCTATACTAAATTTACTGTGTAACTTTTGTCCACAATTTTTACATCACTAGGTGCCTGATGGATTTTTTGCACATTTCTATGCTGTATGTGAACATATCAGCCCTGTTTTGGCGTGGGGCTTTTTGGGCCCTAGAAATTCCCTTTATGACCTATGCTGCTTCTTCAAGGTTTGTAACTTTTTTTTAATTACCACTTATCTTAATTAAAAAAAAATTCTTCCAGATTAAAAGAAATGAGGATCTTATTTATAGGCATACGTTTGCATTTTCCTAAGATTAAGACTAATAGTAGGAAACCATGAAAATAAATATTTTCATATTAAAAATGGTTTTTAAGCCTAGAACTGTTCTGCAAAGTCTGTTTAGTGCACTTCTACCTTATCACCAAAAGAATACGTAAATGGATGTTTTTAGGAAACGTGTAAAAGAAATAGCTAGCATTGTATACTTTTTTCTTCTTGTAAGTGAATACAAGTTTTTCCTTTTTTTTCCCCCACTAGGATCAAGTGCTTTTCTTCCTCAAAGACATCTTTGATTTTGAAAAGGTGCGATACTCAACTATGGAGAGTTTGGCTGAGGATCTTATGCAATTACTAATCCGACACACTGAACTTTTAATGGCCTATCTTGGAGCAGATTCACTAAGACATGTCAGTGCTTGCGTAAGTGGTCATGGGCACGTCATGACCAGTGGGCTCTTAGAAGCAAAAGTACAGTAAGCTTAAAATCCATGACAAATGAGATGGAGTGCACTTTGGCGTACTCCCTCCCGCCTTTCTCTCTAACGCCGAAGCTATCATTGCTGTTACTGAGCAAGCATCCGAAAATGTATCGTGTCGCTAAGTATGGAAAAGGACTCAGGGAGGTTAAATGTACATCTACGAAAAGAATTGGTGAGCATATTATTGTATATACCTAAATTAAATTTGCAGCTCAGCTGTCACTGTATTTATACTTAATGTATCCCAAAGCTTTTTTCTGTGATATTTGGGTAAAGGTTATTTATGAAATACTGTACTTTTGCACAGATAATTTTTAAGTCAAGCTGATGGAGTTGTTTCCTTTAAAGGCTTATAGTACAAAATGTTCATTACAGAGTCTCCAGATCATTGTGTGTCTAGATCTAGAAGGTGTTTCGACTGGGGTATATGCAGTCTCTTATTCATGTGACACATGCAATAGAGTAATCACACTCACAAGATTGAACGTGTTGCCACTGCCCTGAAATTACATTTGTGTGGGTGTAAGCAGTCATTTTGTACTACAGCGTAACAGAGCGATGCAGAAAACGCAGGCACCATTTGGGCAGGAATGACTTCCAGGATGCATTTTTTACTTTATTTTGTTTTAAAATATCTAAACATCATGAAGGTGTTTGAGAGCGTTTATTTATATTGAAAAAGCTATGTTAGCTTCACCAATTAATTTAAAACTTTTCCTTTTTCTAAAACTGTTACTACTTTATATGGTGGTGGTAAATAAACTAATACCATTCTCAGTTCATATGTAGCATTTCAAAATATATTTTTGAATAAGGATGTGTGATGAGATGTGTTAATCATGAAACAGAATCGAAGGCAGTGTTTTATAATTAAAAGCGTTTCCGTCTTCCTCCCTTCCCTGTAGGAAGTCAGGTGTCTACTTAAGGGGAAACGTAAGCAATTGTGGCCATCTGTGTGCAATGCAAAACTGCGGCTCAGGGTGCGGAACCCTGAACTTTAGATAGGAGCGCAGCTCAGTAAGGAGGCATGAGGGAACTTGCAGTAACATTTTTTTTCCTGTGCTAGAGGTAATAAATAATGACGATCTATAACCTTGGAATTTCTGTAAACTGAAACAACGTTTCATAGTTAGCTTAGGCTTTTAAACTACACTTACATGCGCTTTGCCACACAAAGCCAGCCCACAAGAATCTATCCTGTGTCAAGTAATACAGAGTAAGTAATTACAGAGTAATTCTAAATATTCAGATACTTGAGAAGCATGTTGTTAAAATCTAGCATATTGAAACAAACGTCGATTAGAAACATGTCAACTTTTGTTGCAAACACAACCCAAACCGATGGTATTTGAAAAGGAGGGCCTGTGTAATTCCATAGATTTTACTGAAGCCGACAATTTGCTCCTTTGTTGTTCTCGTTTGATAAATATAGAAATGATGAAAATGTGTCATATGACTTGTGTGAAATGCCAACTGATTATAGTTTATTAAACAAAAAGAAGTATACTTCTATGTGTAATAAAACAGAAATTCCAAATGCTGCTGTTGGCCTATTTCCACCATTCAAGTTGCTGAACTTGGCACCGTGCTCCACGCTGTATTTTTTTCTCCGCAAAGTATGTCTTCAATACCAGAATGTGAAGTTTTTTTCACCCATCTCACTTAGCTTAAACATACTTATCTCCCCCGATTATACTGCTCAAAAATATCTGTATTTTGGCAGCTTTTTGCAAGTCTATGAATGAAATTATATGGAACGGTAAGGTGTCTCATTGGGTTCAGAATCAATAGCGATAGCTGGAAACAGAAGTAAATGGCGTGTTCCACACCAAATGTACTACCTGGAGGTTGCAGTGTGCCAAAGGAAACTGTCTGCTGTGGTTTGTCTGGTCTAATAATGATATGAAAAAAGTGACATTTTAACATTCATCACAGGAAAACAGAAATGCACTTTTTTACAGAAGTAAATGTGTATTTAAGTGAGCGACTTTCGTATTATTTATAAAAAGCTCTTGAAGAAAGTGTAACAGCGTTGCACATGAGATTATAAATGTTTCCAGGTAATTTAAAAATCGCTCTTCTGTCAAAACTGAGAGGAATTTTTTAAACAGAAGAATGAAAAAGGTCTAATGAAACACCAAAATATTTAGAAAATGGGTAAGAACCTGATAATATCTGGCTTAAACAAACGTATCCCTTTAAATCAGGAGCACTTCCATGCACTCATAGAGCTTTCAAAAGTCCATAGAATCGGGTTGGAAATCGGACGGGTGCATTTTCCATCCAAAATAAGAATTGCAGTATCTGGTTGCTGTAAGATACCGCCAGCAAATATTTGATTCAGAAACAGTTAAGAAAGGAAGAAAGAAATGGAGAGAGAGGGGAAGGGAGAAAGAGAGGAAGAGGGAAATGTGCAGGTACGTGTGGGTAGGCCTTTGATCTCCTCTGGGTGCTTTTGGACCTTTTCCCAAAAATGCATTCGTGTACTCTGTCCTTCCTAACTCCAGAGACGGAGCTATGAATTTAAATGGGAGATAGCTGTCTCCTTGTAGCACAGAACTGGAATCAGTTCTGTTACAACCTGAGGTTTATACACCTTGGCTAGAAGGTCTGTAAAGAGTATCTGCTGATAACCAGCCATACGGCTTAAGAATTTCAGAAGTCCACCATCTTTGAAAAAACAAGCGACAGAGCTGCACCAAAGCAATGATAGTACGATGCAATTCTACTTTAGTGAATTCGTAATAAAAATCAGAATATAGTTTATAATCTCTAAATTTTTAAATAGTTTTGAATGCCACTTTCCATGCTAATAAGAACAAGCTAAATTTAAAAGCCATCCTCTTCTGCCATAACTGTACTGCGAAGATCAGAAGTGTTGAATGTGTAAGGATTATAAAAGAATCAAACATTTATATAATTTGTAATTTAGTTGTAATAATAATCTCACTTTTAACGTGTTCTTAATGATTATTATACTTCACTTTTGTAGTCTTTGGTTTCTATCAAGCTAAACGTGTCAAATCAAGTGTCAGAGTAAGCGTATTTGTGAACTTTCTGTTGCCTAAATGAACTGCAGTTGTGTATATTAAATAAAATAATTCAGTGAAACGACTGTTGCTCATATAACTGAATCTAAAACTTGAATTTGCTCCCTGAAATCCAACACAAAACAACTATTACAAAATTTACTGTGTATATGAAAAAGAAACGGAATGGGAACAGCTTTTGAGCTGTCCCGGTTAAACTGATTTTGTCAACCTGTTTAATTTTGCTTCTATTGAATGGTCCACAGCATTGATAAATTTTCAACACATAGGCCAGTGATCCACCAAAAAGCCGAATACTGGTGTTTCTAGTCCTAGAAGTCAAAAAGTGATTCAGCCAGACACCTTAATAAATGCAGAAACCCCCAACCTAAGGATGGCTGTCGTGGCTTGCAGACATGATGTAGGCAAAGTGGTGGTCAGCCAGCGAGGTCCCTGCCTATCGTACTAACCAGAAGGGTTTAATTGAATATTAAGTTCAATCAACTTGATTGAACAGTTGGTGGCCGGTCACGAGCGGTGTTCCCCAGGGCTCAGTATTGGGGCCGGTCTTGTTCAATATCTTCATCTATGATCTGGACGAGGGGATCGAGTGCACCCTCAGTAAGTTTGCAGACGACACCAAGTTGGGCAGGAGTGTTGATCTGCTCGAGGGTAGGAAGGCTCTGCAGAGGGACCTGGACAGGCTGGATCTATGGGCCAAGGCCAACTGTATGAGGTTCAACAAGGCCAAGTGCTGGGTCCTGCACTTGGGCCCCAACAACCCCATGCAGCGCTACAGGCTTGGGGAAGAGTGGCTGGAAAGCTGCCTGGCGGAAAAGGACCTGGGGGTGTTGGTCGACAGCCGGCTGAACGTGAGCCGGCAGTGTGCCCAGGCGGCCAAGAAGGCCAACGGCATCCTGGCCTGTATCAGAAATAGTGTGGCCAGCAGGAGTAGGGAAGTGATCGTGCCCCTGTACTCGGCACTGGTGAGGCCACACCTCGAATACTGTGTTCAGTTTTGGGCCCCTCACTACAAGAAGGACGTTGAGGTGCTGGAGCGTGTCCAGAGAAGGGCAACGAGGCTGGTGAGGGGTCTGGAGAAGAAGTCTTATGAGGAGCGGCTGAGGGAGCTGGGGTTGGTTAGCCTGGGGAAAAGGAGCCTGAGGGGAGACCTCATCGCTCTCTACAACTACCTGAAAGGAGGTTGTAGCGAGGTGGGTGTCGGTCTCTTCTCCCAAGTAACAAGCGATAGGACAAGAGGAAATGGCCTCAAGTTGTGCCAGGGGAGGTTTAGATTGGATGTGAGGAAAAATTTCTTTACTGAAAGAGTGGTTAAACATTGGAAGAGGCTGGCCAGGGGAGTGGTTGAGTCACCATCCCTGGAGGTATTTAAAAGACGGGGAGATGAGGCGCTTAGGGACATGGTTTAGTGGGCATGGTGGGGTTGGGTTGACGGTTGGACTTGATGATCTTGGAGGTCTCTTCCAACCTTAATGATTCTATGATTCTATGATTCTATGAATTGCAGTCATCTCTTGATGCCAAGCTGTTGCCTCTTTCCTTGGTTTTAGGAGACGAGTATTTTTAGGACTATTTCCAAACCAAACTGCTCCAGTGAGCTCCAGTCGTGGAATAAAACTTCCTTTGTGGGGTAATATAAATAACGAAATGGAGAAGATAAAGTGTTTAATCCTTACTGCTGTAGAAGGGCAATGTGTATATGCTTTGATCTGCCCAAATTCGTTTTGTGTGTTGTACGTGTTCATCTGCAGAAAACTGTTACTTTGCTGAGGGTCGGAAGCCCTACCTTAACCGTGAGTCTGAAGCAAAGGCACAAGATTTAAGCCCTACCTTAAATCTTGTGCCTTTGCTTCAGAAAGATGAGTACAGCTATTTTGAGAGTGGCACTGGGGGAAAGTTCCTGCGCTGTCCTTCGAAAGACAAACACATTTTGTGTTTTAACTTTGATGGCCGTTGTTCAGATTTGCAAAGCCGAAGGTCGTGCGGTTGTCGCCCTAATACTTACAACCCAGCTGGAAGTTCGGCTCCAGCGTGGCAGGCACAGTGCAAGTGAGGTAGGTAGGAAGAAGAAAGTTCCACAGTGGAGACCTTGCAATTGAACGCGTAGGAAACAAGTCATCCTCAAGCAGGAACAGGAATGTATTCGGATGTAATAAAATCACGTTTCTGCCTCTGCTTTGTAACGTTTCCAGAGAAAGGCGCTGCTTTAAACCGAACGCGCTCTCCGTCTCGCAGGTCTGGCGCTAGCTGGATTCCTCTGACTGTCACATTACTATTATTAGTTGATCGCTCTCCATGTGCCACAAAACGACCTCGGACCTGACCGCCGTAGGTATAAAGCCTCCCCACCGGCAGGGCACGAGCCAGCGGCGGCGGGGGGGCCCCCGGGCGGGCCGCCCTTCCCCG
>NW_008824053.1:9868145-9872310 GCF_000699105.1 Pygoscelis adeliae | reverse complement strand
GGCCTCTGGGCGCCCTGTGTTCAATACCGGCTGCTTGAAAATCCCCTCTGTTCGTAAAGGGCGTGTCTCTACATAACGAGGAGTTCGGTTTTGTCGGTGTGGTCTTCAGCAGCGAGGGCACGCCGAGTGCATTTACAGGTTCTGCCTCACTCACCCTGAAGTGACGACTGTAAGACAGCGTGGCTTGGGAGGAAATGCTGGGCTTCCGTGACAGCTTGCAAACTATTTATTGTATCACGTTTGTTTTAGGTAAATAAGAGCTTCTGCTAACCCAATAAACTTCTGCGAAAAAAAGCGTGTTTAATGAAACGTATTAGTATTTCGAAAATTAATCGGCGAGTAGGTGCATGCTAGAAAACATAGTACTCTTAACCGTAGATCTCAGGTCTTAAGAGACCTTAGATCTCTTAGGAAAATGTCCAGTGAAATGAAATTGTAAAATAATAATTAGTCTTACAAGAGGGCCAAGCGTATTAAGGAACATACAGAAGTTCAAGACTGTCTGGTGTATGTAGAGAGCACAGCCTGGCGAAATAAAAGAACTGGGTAGACGATTTAAGACGTGCCTAAGAAATACCTTCTCTAACTGCATTTGGAATATTTCAAATGAGTAGTTTCCTCCGTGAAAGAAGTCAGAGACTCTGTCATTTACCATACTTGGATATCCAGCTTTGAATCTCCTTTAACAAGGAACGGTGCCGGGGCCGAGCCCCCTGGAAGCTAGCTGTGGGCAAGCGGAGCTGAAGGTTAACGAAGGTGGAGGAGCAGTTCAGGAAGCGGTAGGAGTGACCCTTTGCTGTGCACTGAAGGCAGCCATACCCGCTCAGATGGAGGTATAGACGCACAATCTGGTTTTTATGGGCGTCAGCGCTACCAGCAGAGTAGGGTTGGTCAAGTGGAAGCAGCAGCTTATCTCCAGGAAGCCAGGAGACCTCTCCTTCGCGGCAGAGGCGTAGCCCGGGCACAGTGACCACCACTGTGCCCACTCTGAGTTGACCATGAGGATTTCAGAGAAGAGGCAGATAGACTGTGTCCTGTCATCTCAGAAGAGAAGCAGCAAATTGCAGTAGTGCTTCATGTCCGGTATTTTATCCCACATTTCAGTACCCTGAAGTATCTCTGAAGTCCTGTCAGTGAAGTCAACAGGAGTTGAGCTCAAATCATACTGTTTCTCTTCAGCTGCTGTGACGCAGCGGGGGATGGAGGAACTATGGCATGGGGCAAAATACGCTGAATTTTCTCTTGGGGACCCCGGTTCACAATTTGCTGCCACCCATGATTAGGATCAGCAGATTATCTTGGAACATGAAATCACGGGCCAGAAGATCGCAGCAGGGCTTCCCCCATAACAGAGCGGTCTCTCAGCCCCCCACTACGTTTGCTCTGGAGCCTGTGTACCCCGTAGCAGTACCTGAAGAGAGTAAGGAATTGGCAGACAGACCTTTTCTACAGAGAAGGGTGATTTTATTTTTTTAAACACAGCAGTTGGACTGCATGGCACTGTCACATTAGGAGTGTTTACAGTTATAGAAACAGACATAGACAAAATCCTTTATAATAAATACATTTTTATAAATAACATCATATCTGCAAGGTCTATTCTACTGTACTATGAGACTCAATAAATGTTGAAGTGCAATAAATTCAAAGATTGAGGAAAAGATTGTGTATGAAATTGAATTATCTGGGTCAATTGTCGGCAAGCATTCTAGTCTTTAATTATAAAGACTTAAGGAAATACAAGGCAGTGGAAGTAGTTTTGTATTCTCTCTTTTACAAAACGCGAAGTTTGGGCAGCTGGTGTTCATTGCCATAACTCATGGGCGTCGGTGGAGCTGACGGTTTATGCCAGTTCAGGATCTTCCCCTACGCGCGATAATTTTAGTATCTACTTTAGTATCTGTAATTTAGTACAACAACTGGTAGTGTCATTCCAGACGAGTTACAGTGAGGACATAAATGCTGAACATCACTCTCTTCCCCCTCCTCTTTCCAGTTCTATTTAATGTTTCGTTAAATGTTTTAACGTTCTGGATTGTGCTTTCCTCTCCTAAGTGCTTTGGCTGCAAGTAGTGAATTTCCAACTCTCACAATATGGTTTTCTTATATAATGGGAGTCTTCCCAGCAAGTAGATCACAACGAGGAGACAGATGGTAAACGTAACTTAGACCGTGCCGTGAAGGGCTTATTTATAACTCACAGTAGCCACAGGACAGCAGGGGGGCCTCCCGAAAGGAGAAATCACAGAGGAACTAGACTCTTTTTAAAGCCCTGCCTTTGTACTCCTATTGTAAAGGGCAGTATTCAGTTCAGGAAAATGCTGGTATTTTTCTGCGCCTCGTGTCAGGATGTTAATCACTCCACTGAAAATCAAGAACTTCTATGTTTTCTAATGAAGGGGAATTCTATTATTTACGGGAGGCTTTTTTATTTGGTTAAAGCTGCACAACATTTTTTGATCAGTTGAGGACTCTGACCTCCTTTCAGAAATGGAAATTAATTAAATTTAAGGAGATGGATTTTGGGACTTGGGAGCCATCAAACCTTCTGCGGCTCCTAATGGTTTTCTTTGGTCACTTTGATTATTTTGCCTAAAGTAAGGTTTTAAGGAGTCTACGTGAAAAGTTGAAAAAGTGCTATGATCATAACAAATCAAGACATATCGGAGGTGACAGCTTACCCATTTACAGCAAACAAATAAGATGCTTGAAAACAGTAGATTTTTTTTTTTTAGAGTATTTCTAACCCATTGCCTAGTTTCCTACGTGTTACTGGTTTTGTATTAAATTTTCACTTGAAACTGCTTAGAGATCACTCTCTGCGTTACAGCCAGTCGAGCCATTCTAGTAATGGCATTTTCTCTTCCATTCAGTTCCAGAGGTAGGACCGTTGATCAAAGGATGGAGGTTAAATTTCTCTTCTAGGAAAAATCTCAGTGTAGACCTCCTTTGAAAGTGGAACTGCAGTCTAGTGCTTTCAGTATAAACGTTGTAACACCAGACTAACATTTCCTGAGACATCTCATTTAATCATAGGAAAGGTAAAATGTGGAGAAAAAAAAAAATTAGACTAGTGTCAGGTGAATGCCGGAGTGATGAGACTGGATAGGCAAAAAAAAGCCTGGTAACAAGCTCAGTTCATTTTCTGGTCATGGTTATGTTTGAGATTATAATCTGGGATTTTTCTGAGTGGGAAGCTTCAATGAGGAGCTCTTACAGCTTCTCCTGAGATACGTTGATCTCAGGAAATAAAAGAAAAGATGAGACTGAATCTTGAGATTGGGCAGCTTCATAACAGGAGGACAAATCTCTTCTGAAGTAAGTACATATACAAGTAGACTCTCGTTGCCTCAAAGAATAAGCATTAATTGTTTTAGATGAACTCTGTAGGAAAATTCTTATTACAAAACAAGGATATATGTACAACTTCAGTATATAACTAGTTCCTCTCAAAAGGGAATTGGTAGGAAGATACCTTATGTAAAAGTAGCTACTGTTAGAAAATAAGAAACGTCAAAGTTTCTTGGGTTGGAAAATTTGTTACCACATACTTTGTGCAAAGCTATCATCGGCAGATGATGAAGGCACTGTTCTTCCATGCTCTGAGGGTGTCAGGACTTCTTGCCTTCTGGCCACTTTGGTTTTCTCAGCAGCAATACATTGCCTGTGTGGATCCTCTCCTAACGATAAGGCAGATACAAAGGAGCTTCAATCCACTGTTGTTGTTCCTGAAGCAGTGGTCACTGCCTCACGGACCCAAGCCAAAGCTCAAGGAGTGCTTCTTTTTTTCTTAAAGGCACTGGATTGTCTTTATTGGAAATTACTCATCTGCCTTGAGGGGTGCCTGAGGCAGGGTCCTGCTGCTGTTTCTGCTCAAGGTTTAACTGCCACGGAGAGAGATGAAAGTGCAAACATGGGTGGTATCATGTTTAGTAATGCCCTACTGCTTTATATCCGTATCTTTTAGCATCAAAGGTGGAGGTAGGATGGCTTGCAGATGCAAAATGTCTTAGAGCCAGCTGGCTAACCTTCAAGCATATTAAGAGTTAGTGATGCCGAAGAACTGGAAAGTAGCCTAAAGTAATAGCAGATATGGCAGTAATCCAAATGGCAGAAAGTATCTGCCATCTTGAGGACCCACAGCCTGCTGGACTGGCACATTTCT
>NW_008824053.1:9823387-9868132 GCF_000699105.1 Pygoscelis adeliae | reverse complement strand
TTGTGAAGAAAATTTCTTCCAACATCTGCACTGCTAAAAGAAAATTTCAGATTCGTTATTTGAGGGAAGGTCTCACTGCTGTCAGCAATCTTAGTGACACTGTCAAGGGGTTCAGGTAATTAGAGCTACCAGAAAGGTTCAAGACAAAGTTGATCCAAAAGCTCAAAAGCTAAATTGTGTTCTCAGACTTGTAAACATAATCTTCTTCCTGCAATTAATTGCATATAACAAGCAAATCAGACTTTGGAATAGTCAGTTTTCACATGACTTTACGAGGAAGCCATATAGATAGGGTATGTTGCTGCAGGGAAGGTTAGTAGTAACCTTCACTTGAGGTGTTTAGGTGGAATGGAATTCCTTGTGAAAGATACTATCTTTGGGACTTGCTTTTCTGCTCCAGCCCTGTATGAAGGCTAGAAGGCCTCTATGTCCCAGGCTACTTCAGTGCATGAATTGTAGCACTGCATGATGTTCCTTTGTTTTCTGATGGGCTCATGCAGTAAACCTTTTATTCAGGCTCTGGATTTTAAGTACACAGCTAAAGGCTATCAGCCACAAGTAGGGAAGAAGAAATTAAAAAAGCAGAGAAGCAAAAGGAGAGGACGGAGAAGAACTTCTCTAAGACCTGCTTAGAAAAATGAGGAAGTCAAAGGATTTTAACTAGTTTTAAGGTTATACTGATCACAATGGGGATTTTACTTACATGCATGAAGTACGCTAAAGCTTACAAAGGTCTGCAAACCCAACTGCACGATACGCAAACGCATATTAAAGTGGATGGGGACCTTGAGACGACAAGACCGCTAGTGAAGTTATCTGCCTTTCTAGACACAACAGAATTTTAACATCCTATTGCCGATCTGAAACAGTCTAAATAGGAACTAACACCTAGTACTTTTACGTTCGTGTGTTCACAAGTGTCAAACTGAAATGCCTTGGATTCCTGTCAGTCTACAAATGAGGTATTTGTGAACTCCAGTTTGGGGCGAAATGACTTTCCGTACTCATTTGTTGAAAAGGAACACGCAAGTGTTTTCCAGAACACCTCTGTTGAAGCTGAATTTGAAGAGTTTGGAATTTGTAAATCAGGGCAGGGATTGGTAGCTATATGCTCTTGTTTCTGCATTGGGACTGCTTTCATTTGAAAAAACATCCCAAGGTATCAAAGAATCTCATCCGATCTGTATAGCTACAGCAGCACCAATGAGCATTGATGACATTGGTGTATTTTTGAAGAGCTCATATGACAACAACTCTTAATGTTCATTATTTTTAACACCACATAAAAGTTCCCATGTTTATAGTCTGTTTGTAATTAAGAATTAGAGAACTTAAAGGCTAAGAACTACTAAGAACTTAACTTTCCATATCACGAAATGCCCTGACTTCAGTTCCTCTCAGCCACAAGTGAGGAGGCCCTTCCAGGAGTAAGCTACTTTTCTAGCCTTTTTACTTTGAGCCTTTGAGTCCATTTGTTTGCACCACGTTTGGCACACTGAATTTTTAGGCTTGCCTGGGACTCAGGGCATCGGTCCAGTACAGACAGCAATGGCACTGGAGTCATGTCATGATTCCTTCCTCCCACGAGCTCTATATCAGAACAAAAATAAAAAAAAAAGGGGGGGGGGGGGGTAGGAAAAGGCTTGCCCTGAACTTGAAGTGCCTTTCTGTTACGTTCCTAATAAATACAGTGTAATTTAAAGTTTGTAACACTTTTCTCTTAAAAAATGCAGTGCAATTTCAAGCCCACAATTAAATGATACAAATACTTTCTCTAAGGTACGTATGTGGCTTACCTAACTCATTTCATAGTTTTTAGCACTAGTTTTCCCTAGAATAGCCCTAGGAGAAAGGAAAGCATTATTTCGTATTCCCACATTGGGTGAAGAGCCGAGAGAGTTGCCAGCCTGGCTGAGACTCGAGCAAAAGCATTCACCCAGGCAAGAGATCCAGCTGCACCTCTGAAATGCAGGTAGGTCCCCCCAGCCGCCGGGCCATCTTCCCTCCTGTCAGCCGCATAAAGGCGCAGCGGCGTCTCCAGGAGGCTGTGGGGTTTTGGCCTGAGCACTCTGCAAACTTCATGCAACCGGAGCTCGCTGGCTCATACATCAGACCGAAGTGGAGCGGCGGAGGTGCACGGCACATTCCTTTCTGCTAGCATTTGAGTATTGAGAAAAACGGTTTCGTAACACACCAGACGGGGCAGCCAGAGCTTGGCTCCAAGTTATTTTTTCTTTCTTTTTTTTTTTTTTAAATGGAAATTAAAACCCAATATCTAGGACTATATAGAGGGGTTATGAGCATGAATAGTGAATCATAAGCTTGTTCTTTTAATTACTGTTGCATTCTTAGAGCCTATTCATGTCTTCAGAAGCCTCAAAGGACCCAGTGAAATTGTGATACATCGATTTCAGCCTATGCAAGCTTATTTACAGGAAGATGGTTAAAGCATCATTTAAAAGGAAAAGAAAGGAATATAACTACAACTATTTCTTTCAGGTTGAAACTGAAAGCAATCTTAAGCATACCAGGTGCAGAGCACAATACAGTAGCCATGAATGACATTGCACAGAAAACTGAGGTATGTACCAATTTTAAAGTAATCAAAGTAATGTAGTAATTTACAACTGATGCTCGCAAAAAGAGTAATTAGAACAATTGTAAAAGACAAACAGTTACACTGGAAGTCTGCTGGTATTGGTGCTATTTTAAGACAGTGGAAGGGCACTTGGAAGTAGCTTAAGGAAGCTATCTGATTTGATGGAATCTGTGAAGTGTGTTCTTACTGTTACTAAAAAAACATGAAGGAGGAAGGCAAAATAAAGGTAACAAAATGTGAAGAAACTTTAAATGTTGGGGCTGGAAATTCAGGGCGGCATTCACATCTAATTCTAAAATGTATATATTAGGCTACTTCAAATATTTCTTCTACGTAGACTCACTGAACAGGAACAAAAACTATTGGCTTAGGTGGAAAATATGAAACATGGAATGTTTTCAGCCTTTTCTCAGCATTACTGTATTGAGAGCATTCCTGTAGTCACGACAGTAGAAAGAGAGAACACTTCACAGTAGTTCTGAAAAGGGGGAACCTCTCCTACCGTTTGGACACGCACAGAGTAAGCATTGGCAAAGAAGTGTCCAGTAGCTGTATCGATATCAGAGTCCTGCGGGTCCAGTGATCTTGACGCTTTCTAACATAAAATCACCGGACTTCTGAGTTTCTCTCAGTATTAAAAAAGTAAGTATATAATGTATTGGAAGTTTTAAAAGAACAAATAATACTCTTTATTTAAAAACCATACACGGCTGTTGAAGTGTTGCAGAAGAAAACATACATATTGTATTATATGTCTGTGTCTTTGTATCTGTTTTAAATGCTGGGGTAGAGAGGCTCTTTGCTGACTGCTTATGATTCAAAGCAACCATACAAATCTGTATCTAATTTTTAAAGCCATAGTAATTGAAAACGTACAATTCACGCAGTTCATATACTTAGTTATGTAGCTATTATTTATTACAATGCTAAACGTTGTTTTGGATACTTTAGTATTTATTACCATTTATGAACAAACACAATGATCCTTCGTAGATGATGGCTAGTGGCACAAAGTTCATAATCCCAGATGCACTTCTGTTTTATGTTCTTACATTCTTTCTAATCCAGTCTATCGGAATATTTCTGTCCATCTGTTTCAACTTTCTTTTTCTTATCTTCATTTCTTCTATATCTTCACCAAGATTCTGCTTTCTTCATCTAAACCCGTCCAAAAATCCTATGTACCCAAGCTTCACAAGGGTGATGTAAAGGATAAATTTGAAGCTATGCAGAAAGCAAGGGAAGAAAGAAATCAAAGGAGATCTAGAGATGAAAAGCAAAGAAGAAAAGAACAATATGTTAGAGAGAGAGAATGGAACAGGAGAAAGCAGGAGGTTATTTTCTTTGCAAATATTTTGTGTTATTTTAATAGTCAATGTTATACGTGAAAATCTTTTCACATTATTTTAAGACAATAATACTGGAATTTTATTTAAGGTATAAAGACAGTTTACTTTCTGTGTTTCATCCACTAGATGAAAGAACTGCTTGGATCTGATGAAGACGATGATGCAAAATCATCTAAAATAGAAAAAGGTTATGTTCCAAAGCTAATAGGTAAGAGAGGCCCGATTTTAAAGGCCACATAATTCACTAGATAAGTATTAGATGTATCTACTGAACTGTGTGTTTCATATTCACAGGAACCGTTAAAGGCAAGTTTGCAGAAATGGAGAAGCAAAGGCAAGAAGAAGAAAGAAAAAGAATGGAAGAAGAAAGAAAGCGCAGAATTGAACAAGATATGATTGAGAAAAGAAAAATTCAAAGAGAATTAGCAAAAAAAGCCCAGGAGGTATGTTCATCTGATCCCAATAGTCAGGATATAATTGTAAACAATCAACACAAGAAAAAAAGTTTTGTATTGATCGGAAAGATTTGATCGTAAGATTTCCAATAGCGGTGATTTACACGGGAGATGCTCAATGGATGGAAGTGGGAATAATGTTCAGAGAATCTTCGTCTTCACTTCTTCACGGTAACAATTTTTTTAAGCACTACACTTGAGTTACAGCTGAAACCAGGCAGGCAGAAACCTGGTAGGAATGTGAATCGGGCACAAATTTTGGTGTCATATGCATACAAGAGTTCATAGAATTTACTAAACTAATTGAAAAATGTTTCTTATATTTTACCAACCCTTCCTTTAGGCAATTTTGGTTATACATTAGTGAATACAGTTCAGTGACAGATGAACTAAGGCAAGCAAGAAGAAATAGGAAAATGCCATCGGGCACTCAGGCAAAAATGAGAAGATACTAATGCAGTAAAAATCATAAATCATGAAGATCCAGTTATTCCTTTGTCACTTTGTGAATCTTTATTGCACACGTATGTGAACAGACTCCAATTTTTGTTGCTGCCACTAAAGCAAATTTTGTCTTTTGTGGACTTTTGCATTGGGGTATCATCATATTTAATTCCTGTTTTAAGTTCTCTTCAGAGCTGCAAATACTGCAGTGAGAGTGAACATCTAAACGACAGACTAGAACCATAAGCAAATTTTTGTTTAAAAGATAGTAGTACTTAATTTAGGCTTGTTTTTGTTGTAAGAAAAGAAAAACAGTGCTATAGGAGGAGTCAGTTTTCAACAAGGACTTGGATAGTATCTTCTCCTAAGACTTTTAACATGGTTAAAACTGGACTTTTATCTGGAAATGTATCTAGCATATATTTAATCTGCTCGGAAAGGCAGAAGTACATACCATGTAGAATTTTAGAAGGTATGATGTTAGTTTTAGACAGTAACATATAAAGACACCATACGAAGCAAATACAGCAATAGGCTTTTTGCAGTTGAGGGGAAGACAATGTCACTTGAATCAGAAATAATCCATGAGCTTGCTTTAGCTTTTTTTCTTTCTACACAATTCTGGAATGCTTAAATGAAGAACGGACATCTGAAGTACTCTTCTCAGTTCATCACTGAAGGGTTAAGAATGCTTTAGCATACTTTGTGTACGATGTTTTATGTCATGTTCCCTCTTCCTCAGCAAGCTAACCTATCCGAAGTATTCCAACAAAGGTTCAGTCATTACCGTCTCTGTGAATTTAAGTGCTACATACATATCACTGATACAGAAAGAATTTCCAGTTCTATGTTTGCAAATCTAAGGCAAAGAGCCAAAGTAATGTAATCATATGAAATTCTCATTTAATAGATTGATGACTTTAACAATACGGGAACTGAATCAGCAGCAGAGGTAATCAGATTTTTTTAAAGAAATGTTCACCTACATTTTTATTCACTTTGTTTTATTATTGTCATTTGGGCTGGGAAAACTTAGAAAAGGGCACACAAATACCTAATTAAAATTCAACCAAGAAGCTAACAAATTTTTAAAGTATACGGATCTATATGTCTGTACTTGAAGTGAATTTATTTAAGTTTGAAATAGAGTCTGCACTGTGAATACTTTGTGGTTAGTTCAAAACATCTAAAATGTAAATATTCAAAGCCACCAGAATGATTTGAGGTATACTGGCAATGGTACTCTAAGTCCTCTCGCTTTGCAAAGTATCATCTTAAAAGCTCTTTGCCTTAAACTTGAAATTAAAAGGGGATTCTGTCAATATACAGATGTCTGAATAACTTAGTTATCTTTTTATTATTATTATTATTATTATTAAATTGACTAATTTACCACATGGGTTTGGATTTTAAGTCTTGCAAATACATGTTTAATTTAAAAAATCTGGGTCCAAAGATCCTATTGTCTTTCACTAACACAAGAAAATCACATTCCTACTACAGTTTTGGAAAGACAAACAAACAAACAAACAACCCCCCCATTAGTTTTAAGTTATTTGACAGTATCCCTGTTAATCATGGTATTTTGTGAAAAAACCTGGGTAAGTTGTGAAAATAGTTTTGAAGCAGCAATTACTCTGCCTGACAAATTCCATATTGCTCTCTAAAACTACTAGCTTATTCCAACCGCAGTATATCCTTTACTTAGTAAATACAAGACTGGAACTGGAGTGTGGCTACAATTGCTATGTATTCAAAATTTCGCCTGTTCTTCTCCAAACCATGAATATTTATAACTAACAGTTAATGAAAATAAGGAGTTTGCCAGCAGTTATGTTTAAAATATAATTGAGCCTTGATGCTCTTCAGATATTACAAGAAAACTAGTGACTGCCTCAGGCAGATGGGTTTATTCTTGTTGTTAATACTCAATGCAAGTAATTCTTTTGGAAGTTTTGGTGCACAAAGGTAAAAACAGCAGTTTCATTAAGAAATGAGTCTGTCTAGAAGTCAAGCTTTATGAAAATATAATAAATATCTTTTTGGACAGGAAGGGGATGAGTCACTGCTAGTTACAGTAGTGCCTGTAAAGCCCACCAAAACACCTGGGAAGATGAAAATAAATTTTGAGAACACGGGAAAGGAGAGAGCAGAAGAAAGAGAGAGACAGGATGAAGAAATGAAGCTAAAATATGAGGAACAAAAACAATTCCTTAAGGAAACCAAGGGCCTTTCATTTGTCATGGTAAACCACTCACCTAAAAATACCTAAGAAATAAATATCTGTTATTTAAGATATAACTATTTCATTTTTCTTACACAGGGTGAAAATGAAGACAATGAAACACAAGAGCCTCTGTCTCCTGGTAAGCTGAAAGTAACATTTGAAGAACTTGAACGACAAAGACAGGAAAATCAAAGGCGGCAAGCAGAGGAAGAAGCAAGACAGCGTTTAGAAGAGGAAAAACGTGCCTTTGAAGAAGCTAGACAGCAAATGGTAAATACATGTTTTGTTCACGTTGTTGAAGAATTTTCACATAGGGTATGCTTTTACATTCTTTCCTGTATCAGATTCTTCTTTCTTCTTATCCCTTAACTATATTTCAAGCCGTTAATAGTCTGAAAATTGTATCACTATTAAATTTTGAAAGAGGTATTTTTGACCTTCGTTCTAACTCGGTAACCACACTGGCATAACGCTTTAGACATTCTTTTAGTAAAACCAGGAAACTTCTGTGTTTTAAACTTGGCAGCAATCTTAGCAGGTTTTGTATCTCCACTTTGTAGTACCTTAAGCTGTCAGTCCTCGAGAAGATAATTAGTTGTCTGTTTTGTTCTTAAATAGTGCTTCAGATGTTTCAGTAACCAGTTTTTGATGAAAACATTCTGTAGTAACAGAATGCTATTTCTTATTCCCCTATTTATTTATAAATACAATAGATACATCAATTAAACTTTCCTCTTATAAAGAAAGGGAAAAAAGACGGGTCAGCTCTCTTGTACGTATTGACATAAACAACAATACACTAGAAATTACTAGATGAAGCCCCAAATTGTCAGAAACGTAGCTCACAATTCCTGTTTTATATTACTTGCAAAACTGCCTCCGTGTGTTCTTTATCGTAAGCCAGACTTGTTCTAGATCAACTATAAACAGACCTCACTATAGTTTGTTCTTTGACCATACTAAAGGAATCATACACTTAGTATGAACGCAAGATATACCAGATAGTTTAGCTCTATTATTTCCTCACTTTACTATACTCCATTTCCAAAAGCATTTAAGTTCTGTATTTAAATATCTTTCCCCTGTACAATCGTGATCATTACGAGTTTGTTAATTCACACACAAAGAAGATTAATGAGAAATGAGATTTTAATCTTCCACGAAATCTTTGAAAATATTCTTTCTAGGAATTTACTAGCTTTAACTTAGAAAGAGCGTAATTATGAACGGACATTCTTGGACAAACAGCTCAAGATCACTACGCTGACTATATTTCAAAAACATTCAAGAAATTGATATTCTCCAAGAAAAAAAACCAACAACACAGAACCTCCAGAAAGCTGAAACACTGAAATTCCCAACTGGTCCAAATTGAGAGGGTTCTAGGTTTAGGCAGATACCCAAACTGTAGTTTACTCCTCCACCCCCACCTCTAATAAATCACTTAACCTTTCCGCACCAATAACCTTGGCATGATGTCAATAATGCACTTCTTTCTTTTTATTTGGGGGTGGGCAGGGGATACTAGTAACGGAGAAGAGGGGAGAAAGTGAAGGAGAGAGAACTTCATGAAGTCCCTAGCTGTTCTAACTGAAGTTTTGTTCACATCTCCCACCCTTATGTATATGCATTTATTAACCAAGTAATATAATTTATGAGTTCTCTATTTCAAAAGAAATCTTCTAACATGCAGTTTTATCTGATAACAGTGGTTGTCAAAATTTGAAGGCAAAAGTTTTCTTAAAGGAAGAGTTCAGCAGTTAATTTCCTCCCATTCTTTCCGTTTTCCCTATGAATTCCAAATAAAAGATTTCTGTAATTCCCGTAACTGGCTACCCCACATACCAGTCCCAGGGCTGCTTGCAGTATACAGAAATCTGGAATATCATACTCTGACAGTTCCCAGCCAATTTCCTCCATTAACAAATGAAGTACTCTGAGATGTCTTCTGAAGACGGTTCGTTCTTTTGTTCTTGATCGCAGTTTGCAAACCACAGGCTTCTCTTAGCAGATAAGAGTTCACTGGAGACAAGCAATAGTAAAGAGATCAGAGTATCTCAATTCCCTTTCTTCAGTGATGATTAAATGTCTGAAAAGAAAAGAAACAAAAATCTCAGTCTTGAGTAATAGCAAAATGTTAATTCATTTAGTTTTGCTATAAAACTCTACAGCATTTTTTTTAACTGGTAAGTGCATTGATGAAAACAATTTACATGCAAACAAAAAGACTTGATGGTATAAAGGTCTAGGAAAGTGATTTAAAGAGAGTGAATAGGGAGCGATTTACAGTAAAGGATCCAACCCTGAGACCATAAAATACGTACTTAATTGTTCAGCCTTTTCCTGATAACACATTGTTCTTTGAATTGCACACTCAACGGATTTTTCAAAATTACAGAAGCTACACGCAGGATACTGAAATACATTTCTTTTCTTCCTCCCCTGGCTAAAACCAAGACTAAAATGTTTCTTATAGGAACCAAACTCTTGATACATTTTTTCCCCCCAGGAGAAAAAAACATTTATAAAAGATCAGAAAGGAATTAATGGAGTATTTATTTACTATAAAGAATATTGTTATGTTTGGATAAGTCCTTTCTATTTTTTCCTCTCCCTCTTCTCTGAAGATAAATGAAGGTGACGATGAAGAATCTGAAAATTCTGTTAAAGAATTCCGTCCTGGTAAACTCAGACTCAGTTTTGAGGAGATAGAAAGACAGAGGAGAGAAGAGGAAAAGAGGAAAGCAGAAGAAGATGCAAGACGACGCATAGAAGAGGAGAAAAGAGCATTTGCTGAAGCAAGGAAGAACATGGTATGGCATTTTTGTTTAGTATATAGTTTAAGTTTTACCTAAGTCTCTGACGAACTAGAAAGTAGCTCTGGGAAAAAGCTTTAAATATAGTTAGGAATGCATGCTTCAACTCCTTCGCTGATTAGTTCACCTCACTACTTATTAGAAGGTAGGGGGGTAAACTCATCAAGTTTGTTTACCAAAAATCATCACAGACCAATCCCTCCTCACAGCAAGCCTAGAAGGGATTTAAAATAATTTAGTCAAAACCAGATATTGTGTCCAATGGGTATTGTTATGCTAGATGCAACAAACTTGGAAAGCAAAATGTTTTCACGGGGCGGGTTTGTTGGGGTTTTTTTGGGGGAAGAGCAATTCCTTTTACTTCTCCAAGTTTATCTCCCTACCCTTGCAGGGTGAGGGTGCCCACCAATAAGCTCTTACTAGCTAAAGCATAATTGATGGCGTACCAGAACATTGCTCACTGCAAGTACCAATTTTATAGTCATCTGTGGCCCCTTAGGAAGGAAAAATTAAGAAGGCTGAACTCCGCTAATTGATGGTTTTATTGTATTTCATCGCTTGTTCAGAGAAACAGAAAAAGTAACTCGTGGCAGTTACCATTAGAACAACGCGTAATATGGAACTTCCTTAGACAAATACAGATCTCTGCGATATGCAATGACTTCTAGAATTTGACTTAAGATTATACTGAAGACAAATTTTCAGGGACCTAGGACTGACATACTGACACTCCCTGAAAGCAGAGAAAGATGCCCGATTTCAGAGGGTGGCAAAAACATTACTTATAAAAAAATAACTAGCGTGGAGCTTTTCACTGTATTCTTCATGCGTATTTCAACAACTTTAAATTTCAGCAGGCATTTGGGTATAAGCCAGTTACTTATTGGTGGATGTTAGGAAATACAGTATTAAATTACACAAGTACCAACTAAAACTAAGTATCGTTTGTTTCAAAAGGAAGGGCAAGACATGCCATACAGAACTGTGGAATGACCCGCCCATCTGGCAGCGTCTTCCTACATTCCCCTCTGTAGTTTTATTGGGAAAGACCAGCTGCATGCCTAATAAAATTTTCTTCATCGTTCAAAGCAATGCTTTTGAGACAAATTAAAGCTTTGTACGACTACGAATATTGCTAGCAGTTCTCACTCTGCCTGAAAATTGGGCCAAAGACAAGACCTCTACGCTGAAAAATTACCCAGAGAAACTACAATGTAAATTTATATTTGATATTGTACTGGTAAGCAATTATGGAAAATGGTGTCTGTCCATACCTCCAAAGAGAGGAAATAGAAGCTAAAGCCACTAGGAGGAAAAAAAAACCCAGAACCCCAAACAAACAAACAAACAAACAAACGTGCTGCTGGACTTCTGCCATTACAACTTTTAGGAAAAGCCAGCAGACAACTAAAGGAAAGCAAAGCAAGTACGTGCCATCTTCTGGTTTTTTCCTGCTTTCTTGAGAATCTCTTTTTTCTGCCTCATGTAGCAAGAACCTAAGCTCAAGTGTCCGGGCAAGAAAAATCTCACTGATTAAAGAGGGTTTAATCCATTAGCTGCAACACGGAGTCTATGATTGCACTGTAACGGCAGACAGTGAAGGTGTTCTGCAATTTAAAAAATTAACTGAAAATGTATTTTCAGAATATACGTTTGAAAATTTTGTTAATTAGCATCCTGAATATGAAAACCACATTTTCTATTACTTGTAACAGAAAATATAAGCCCGTGCTTTCCCTATTTTCCACAGCTACACAATGTAGCAGCAATGCAGATGTGCTTTTAAACATTTTAAGAACGTATGTCACCCCCATCAGAACTAGTAAAACCTCACATTCAATTTTTATTTGAACATTTAAATTAAGTAGTTTAGAACCTTTTTCATGTTTATTAATTTTAGTTTAGTTTTGAAAGTATACACACAGAAGTAGTAATATTGTTGCTGGAAAACACAAACGCCACCTCCTTTTGGAAGGATCTCCCCATTTCACATTTACTTGGGCTACATTTATACTTCCATGCTTCCCACCATCAACGTGATCGCTTTCAGACGGAAGCATTCGTCTTTCATCCCCGTCAGTCTCTTTCCATTAGAGACTGCATAAAGAGCCTGTCTTAGCACGAATAAAAAAACCGTTCTACTTCGTATCAGTCACTGCCCACTGAAAATTGGTTGACTGTGCTGCAAACTATGGTTATTACAGGACTGTTTCTCACTACCATCTGTTCCCACTTTGCGGGGGAAAAAAAAAAGTATGGTCTCACTTCACAAAATATAGCTAAAATATTTACTGAACTAAGCACAAGGGTTTTGCGCATCACACAATTCAGCTGAATTTTTTCCTGTGTTTTTTAACCAGGAATAAGTTGGCTTACTGTCTTTTTCTAACTTACTGATTCAAAAATACAGAGCAGGCAGCTGCTAGCGTTTGCTCTTACG
Organism: Pygoscelis adeliae; assembly: GCF_000699105.1. Taxonomy (NCBI): domain Eukaryota; kingdom Metazoa; phylum Chordata; class Aves; order Sphenisciformes; family Spheniscidae; genus Pygoscelis; species Pygoscelis adeliae. The sequence goes on along the minus strand of NW_008824053.1, from coordinate 9,855,802 downwards.
CACAGCTTTTGAAGTTTATACATACATGCGCTGGTAAATTTTGAGTTAATGCTTCTTCTATTCACTTAGTTCTGTATCTTCTTGGAGTGATGAGCACATGAACTAATGCATCACGAGCAAGAGCCTTTCACATTTCTTTGCTAATTTAGCTGTGGTTAGCCTCTGAAAACTGTGGCTATGCATTGTTTTCATTAAAGGAAATAGTTTACAGCTTTGTTTTTTGACTCCACTTCTCCATAACACAATTTCAACAAATACACTCATATTATGCAAAACGAATGAAGAATGGAAGGAATGGTGGGGCTGAAGATCAACTGTAAGCTTACTCAGAGGGAAAATCTGAAGGAAATCTATAGTGAATAGCAGTACTTGAGTGGGGTTGGGCCAAAAAAAACTATTGAAAGAGCTGTGACAAATAAAAAGGATGTGGGCAAAGTAGGTCAAGACAGCGGTACGAACTACGATGGCACAAACAGCAGTGAAAGGTGTAAGTTACAATGGCAGCAAGCAGCAATAAAGAGAAAAGGGAGTGCCAAAGAATCTTTTAAAAAATGTTTATTTTCTGTTTCTTCATAAAGCTAGTCAAAACGCTTTCTCAAATGGAAGTTTTGCTCCTTTAGTTCCTTCTAACATCTGAGTGATTACTAATGTTGGGAATGCCTACAATTTAAGGCACGTTGAGTTCTTCAAGGTTTGCCACAAGTGTTTTCAAACATGCGCCGATTAAATAATGCCTAAAGCCGCACCACCGCACAGTTCCAGATCAGTATCTGACCTCATCTCACACATTTACCTACAGAACGTTCCTGTTGAGACAATCTCTGTTAATAAGTTTACGTAGTTACATGCACAAACATACATTTATATGAGTTTTATCAAGAAGGTATTTTAAAATATCTTCCCGTGTAACTCATGTCATGTGACCTGGCCATTTTTGTAGCACACAGCTTCATATTTTAGTAATGCTTTACTTCAACAAATTCAGTCTGATAGAGTATTTGTTCTTACACTTCCTGCATTTGGAAGTAATGCAAATCGCGTTTCCTAGGCCCTACCAACTTCTTATGAATTAATCTACAAAATAAGCAAACTGCTCATGAATGACCATCAAAGCCCAACCCTACTCTGAGGCCTGAGAAAAGGACAGGGAGAGGAGGAAACCCTTGCTGGTGGGTTGTACAAAGCAATGAACTGGCAACACAACGTCGTACAATCAGTTCGTGCACAAGAAGAGTTTCTTGCAGAAAATTCTGGTCAGTTATCCTTACTGGGAATACCAATATTGCTTAAGAACAGGAATGTAATTCAGTTTGCTTTGAAAAAGATTACAGATACATGTGCTTCCGTGTTAAGAGCAATGACATTTAACCACAAGCGCTTTGTCTAATGACACTCTGTGAAGTAAACAGGAATGAATTGTTTCAGGTCCCAAAGCTGCACGTAGAGGACATCCTCTCCATCATCTTGCAAAAAAGACCGCATTTTAATAAACACCTTCATCTTCATTATAAAAGTTTAGCACTGTAATAATAAAGAGCTAAAGGCAGATACAAAACCCCCCAGACACACTCTCTCCCAAAATGTTAGAGGAATACCCACACTGTCATCTTACTGCACTGCGGCAGATGTGGCAAAATACTCAGTTGTCTTTATGTACTAGAAGTGTCTGAGCAACGCTGTGATTTCATCACAGGTACCTTCAGGATGTATCGTTAATGCTCTGAATTTCCAGCAGGTGCTGGATGATGAATCACCAGAAATGTTTAAAACAGTTTCTCAAGAATCTCTCATACCTGGTAAACTGGAAATTAATTTTGAGGAGTTGCTGAGACAAAAAATGGAAGAAGAAAAGAGACGCACAGAAGAAGAGCGTAGGCAAAAGTTGGAAATGGAAAAGCAAGAATTTCAACAGTTGAGACAAGAAATGGGAGAGGTTTGTATACCAAAGGATATGTTAAGCATGCTCTGAATGAAAATATGATAGATTTCAGTTAATTACTAAAATCTGTAACGTTTTATATAAGTAGCTACATACTTTTTATCACTAATCTACTAGGAAAATGCTTTCATCCCTTGCCACCCTTAAAGTAAAAACACAATTTCAAATTTGTAATTTTATTTTACAGTCACTTCTGAAAATTCTACAGTATTACTAAACCAATTATGTAATATTTACAATATCGGGAGAACAGAAACATCTAGTTCCCAAATGAATATACAAAAATGGAAGTAGGAAAGAGCAAAATTCTTGCTTTTCCTCAAGGGAATGCTGTGTTGACTCATTAGGAAAGAATTACAGTGGCCTCAACTTACTTCTAATCAGCGTATCAAGGGTTTGAAGACCGTCACAGTCAATTTTAAAAATTACACACAAAATTTGCTTTGCATACCAGATGACTAAAACATCACGTTCATGAACTTTACACTTCAATTTGATTTGGTTGTGGGTGGCAATTCTTTATTATTCCCTTTTGAATGTTAGAGGACTACATTTATTTATTTATTTTTGTTAAGCAAAGCTAGATGAGTAAAAAAGATTCTGGATTGTGAACTTTTCAAGTAAATTTTGTATCACGTCCTGGGGAAGAAGGGAGAGACAGGGACATCCAGCTCAAATGCACATACATCTTTACTGTCAGTCAGAGGTCATAAAAGGAGGGAGTAGAACATCAACAGCTACAGCTTCAGACGTGGTTTGACTACGGGCTCCAGAACTGCTATTTCTTTTCCAGCCATGACATCCTGAAATCTCACTTGCTTTTTACTGAATTAAAAAAAGAGTAATAATTTTCTGTGTTACAAAATAGCTGTATTTTAGAAAATTATTTCATATCAATATCGCCAGTAAGTCAGAGAGGTAAATAACAGATCCAGGATAATTAAGTTTTTTGTATTGCTGCGTGTCTGGTTTTCTGAGTCCATGAAGGGTGGTTTGTTGACAGCAATCCTTGAACAAAGGGTACATTCAAGCAAGATATTTAAAAATCTGTATCTAGTTTAGATGCGATACAAACGCAGTAATCCTGAGAATAGCGAGGGGAAACAGACATTAGAGGGAAAAGGTCTCTGTGCCGATTTCAAATAACTAAGAGAACTGTTCAAGTGTATTAAGTTACACCTGTCTGTGGAGAGAACAGGTAGTAAAAATAACGAGGGCATTTTCCATCTTACACATTCTGTAATTTCTGAACAGCTAGAAGAAGAGTCTGAAACTTTTGAGCTAAGCAAAGAATATGAAGAATTAATAAAGCTAAAAAGAAGTGGTTCCATTCAGGCAAAGAACTTAAAAAGCAAGTTTGAAAAAATAGGACAATTGTCTCAAGAAGAAATACAGAAGAAGATTGAAGAAGAGCGAGCCAAGAGAAGGGCAATGGATGAAGAAATAAGAGAAAGGGAAGCTGAAAAATTTCAAGAGGTAAGTTGCGTTCTGTGTATGTTAATGGTATACTGAACTAGCCACACTAATGATCCAGGAGTGGACAATGCTGCTGCTTTCAAAGGTTGCTGTATCTCTAGAATGATTTTCTCCCTTCTTTCCTGTTCCCTCCTTTGGATGCATGAGGAAGTCTCACCTCAGCATCCCTAAAGGAAACAGCACCAGTTTATTATCAGTCATCTGGTCAAGCAGAGATCTGTTTTTCTCTCAAAGTCCTCAATTCAGCATCTTGACAACCTGAAACCTGCCAGCCTGAGGGTTTGAAACATTCATATTTGAGAATCAATCCATTAATCATCACGTGAATTGCTTCTCCTTCTGAACTCTAACTCATTCTCCACTGTACGAATTAAAACACCAAAACCAAACAAAAACAAAAAATACCATTTGAAGATCAAGTCTTTTTATCATCTCTACTCATTTCTCAGGGTAGAGCAGAAAAGGATGCCTACTTATCTATGCTTCAGACTGGAACCTCTCACATTTTTTCAGAGAGGAAAAAACAAGAAACTAAGCTATCAGTCTCACCAATAAATCACTATGCTCTGTGACCCAAAACACCAACGCGAGCTTTCATGGCATAATCATGTGGCAGTGCAGGAAACTTAACAGTAGTAAGCCTGATCTGAGCCTTGTTCTGAGGTTCCTATCCACAGCAGTCAGTCACTTCGGTATTGGCTCAAAGCCCATCTTTAATTTTTGAGCTTTTAATTTAATGACTGACACTGTAGTTATGTTTCTTTAAGGTCAGCCTGTGTTAGGTGTTGAAGCTACCTTACATCATGGCATGAAACTCAAGTCACTAAGGATTTACCATTCCCACAAGAATGGTAAATTCAACTTCTATATAAAAAAAAAAAGTCTTTAGTATTTTTCTACCTAACATTTTTGAAATTACTGTTGCAAGTATTTTGTCTTGTCCCTGGGATAAACTATTATGAGACTTGATCTTAAACCCAACATTAAACAAACCTCTGACAAAAACAGGACTCTGGGTGGCTTTGCTCGGTTAAGAAGAACTACTGCTCTACAAAACTAGTTTTATCATCATACACATTTTAAAGGTAATAAATAAGTCCTATTTTTTTTTCCCCCAAGGATGATGAGGTAGATGTGAGACCAGCCAAGAAATCCGAGGCTCCGTTTACTCATAAAGTAAACATGAAGGCCCGTTTTGAGCAAATGGCAAGAGCCAGGGAAGAAGAGGAGCAGAGAAGAATTGAAGAACAGAAATTACTACGCATGCAGTTTGAACAAAAAGAAATTGATGCGGCGTTACAGAAGGTATAAATTGCAAAGTACCTTTTCTTCAGTTCTAACTGTTGTTTAACTTAGCATCTGATTACCACTGATGGCAATGCTGCCAGGGGTATAAAAGGAACGTTATACTTGTTTTAACAGCTGCTGTGAATTGCTGCAATACTGTAAAATGGCTCTTCATCTTTTTGCATGTTCTTGAAGAGTATGTGAAAGGTACTGCAAAGAAAATCTATTGTATCCTTTGAACAGTCTGCAAAGGGAATCTACATTAATGCCTAGATCTTACCCCGAGATTCCAGCCTCATTGAAGTCCATTTTACTGCCTGTTCCATATCCAGATTCAGTGCATTGTTATCTAGTGAGGATAGGTGTGGCATTTCCCCTTCTCGGAAACGTGGTAACTTTTCTGTAATCAAATACACATCACTAGCAGTCATGCTGCTATCGCCACTTTAAATGTTCTGAATCGACTTATTTTAAAACAGAAAAGGGAAGAGGAAGAAGAAGAAGAGGGAAGCATTATTAATGGTTCTACTTGTGAAGACGAGGAAGATCAAGCTCGATCTGGAGCTCCCTGGTTCAAGAAGTCACTGAAAAACACATCAGTTGTTGATGGCGAGCCAGTGAGATTTACAGTTAAAATTACTGGAGAACCAAAGCCTGAAGTTACATGGTGGTTTGAGGGGGAAATGTTGCAGGACTCTGAGGACTATCAATATATCGAAAGAGGAGAAACCTATTGCCTTTACTTGCCAGAAACCTTCCCAGAAGATGAAGGGGAATATATGTGTAAAGCAGTCAACAACAGAGGCACATCTGCTAGCACCTGTATTCTCACCATTGAAAGTAAGAGTTAGCATTTTAATTCGCTTAATTCTCAGATAGTCTTCTTGCATCTTTCCTATTATGAAAATCTAACTATCTGTTTCTCTTAACCCTTTTATTTTCTAGCTGATGACTACTAATGCTCTACTTTAGCTGGAATCCTTCTTCCTCTCAAAACTTTCTTATTGCATCATCTCTTTCTCTGATGGGGCCAACTAAAGAAAGCAATGATATGCAGATTTGTCATTCCTGCATCAGATAAGAATAACCTTCAAATTGGGAGAGTGTCCAGGTTCCTTGCTCAATACAAAAATTAGTATTAAAGGCTAAAAAGAAGGAATCAATGTATCAAAGATCAACTAAAGGAAAAAGCTGAATTATAATAGTGCTCCCACATTTGAAGACCAACTGTTGTGTAATAGTATAAAGCTAAATACACAATCTGGAAACTTGTGTAGTAGTGTAAATCTATTGGTATATTTTGCATGAACACTGAATATTTAAGCTGTTTTACTTTATCCCAGAGGCATTGAACTGGCAAAGGAAATACTTATTGATGATTTTCAAAAACCCCAGTGTACTATTTTTAAAGAATAAAAGATTACATAACTGCTCACTTCTGTTGTTTTGTTTCGAAGAGCATTAGTTCTTTTGTTTTAAAATGGGCTTGCATTTAAACCGTTATGCTCTTATCAACCTATGCAGTTGATAATCCAAAAATAAAAACAATCTCAGTAAGGCTTGTAGTAGTCTTTATAGTACCAACATTTGCTTGTAAAACTTCTCATTTTTTCATTGCTTAAATGATACAGGAACAGTTGGTGACAAAATATGAGCCTATCATAGCTAAGTTGGTAGGAAGCAAACTTTAAGAAAAGTATTTTCACAAAGTGCCTAACTTCTCAATCTTTGTTCTCTCTAATGCAATAAATTTATTACCGCATCTCTAAACATTGTCTTCTTAAGGCTACTGTACTGTTTTTCTCTAAGACCTCTTGATATCAACACTAACGTCACTGTGCTAACACCACCTGAATTGTTCAGCTTAAGCTTCTGTAGGAGTAATTTTACAAACAATAATCATCACATTTTATATTAAAGAACACATGTATAAGCCTTAACATAAAGACAAGGTAAGCTGCAGCAAATTAGATTTATGCAGTCATTTCAAAAAGAAATTTTCCCGTGGTTGAATCTGCTGACTGCTCTTTGTACAGTTACCCACTGGAAGTCACTCTTTTGCCTCAATAAAATAGTTACAAATTCAGAAACATCTTGAAAAAAATGGTAATAAGCTGCATGATGTTTTGAATGAATATTTATCCTAATAGCCATATAAATATATTTTACTTCATTTCATGTGGGTGATGTTCATTCACAGAACTACTAGTTGCTGCAGTATCTTTCCTCTGAAGCTGTTATTTCAAACTAACGAAGGCAGGGATAGGAGCATAAAAAAGACAAAAACATTGCTATTATTATCCATCAGTTTACATTTATTGAGAAAAACCATACAAAAAACATTATACAGTTAACGTGTACCCATATTACATACAATGTCAATGCAAGCTCAAAACCACATTTTTGTAAAGCATTCAATTTACCTCAAGTCCAAGCTGCATCTCCCTAAGACACTGTTCCCATCACAGTTGCCTTTTAAAGCCAATCTTCTTTTTACACACGGGTAGTTTCTGCAGAGAACACTTTTCTCAGGACGAAAAGGCATTTCACATGCACGCAAAAGAAATATTTGTGCATACATAAGAGTTTTATAAGCTATTACTAGGGAAGAGGGAATCCTGTCAACTGTATGCTTTCTGAAAAGCCCAGTCCTCCCTTCCTCCCCCCGCTTCGAGAAAAAAGCAAAACAAAAAGCTTTCAGCATGCAATGGAAAACTTAAAAGTTACTTTGGAAGAGAACAGGGGAGAAACAGTTTCTATCGTCCAATAAAATACCACTAGTAAAAAGATGAAATATTTCAAGATAGGCTGTGTAAGTGAATAATGATCCTGTCTGCCTGGACAACTTAAATACATGACTTATGATCATGCTAGACTGAAGATTATCCACCTGGCATTTCATTTCATGTCCTATTAAAGTATAGGTTGCAGAAAGTGATACGAAAATGCTTTTCCTACTTTGAACATTATGCTTCCTTTTTAAACTTTTCATACTCTTCACATTCTACTTAATTTGTGGGACTATAAGGGGCGGGGGGGGAACATAGGAAACATTTAAAGACACCTTTTGGACAAGTTCATTACATTTCTAAGGAAGTCCAGTTATTTTTTTGGATCGGGATAACTCCAATAATCTATTTTCTGTTCTCCTAAGAACTATGAGTTTGGAGACAGAGTTGAAAAAGAAACACTATGCTTAGCACAAAATAGCATGCCTGTAAGCCCAGCAGTGAGAAAGCTGGAAGTCAATACACCTCAAATGCTACACACAAGAACATCTCATCTTCCACACACTAGCAACATTCCAATGAACTGGCTTTTTCTTCTCTATCTCCTCCCACTGGCTAAATTTACAATTGAAAGACTGTTAAGATATTTTAACAACAACAGTTAAAGAAAAAAGTATCATGTAAAAGGAAGTGAACAAATGACTCACCCCAGCACTAAATTCACAGTATCAAAATCCAAATGGTACACACCTAACCTTTTCTCACATCAAAAATGAAGTTACATATTAAACTACAGATGAAATATTAAGTGGCTTGAGAAACTGAAGCACAACTATTAATTTAGTTCAAAAATTAAATATGTCTAAGCTTGGCTGTTTAGAAGAATATAAACTAAAATAGATGGTTTATATTATTAAATCACAGTTTAAAAAACTTAACAGATTATGGAACATTTATGGTCAAACAAATAATACTTTAAAGAATGAAAAGTGATCAAAACAAAAATTATACCCTACACCATTATGTATGGGATACATTTCAAATCTGTTATGTTTTTGCCAATTTTACCTTCTACATGGAGCCCTTCTATGGTCCATGCTCATCGGCTCACCAATGGCATACACTCAAAGGATTCCTCTTTACTGGTAGTAACTATCTCAGGACCTGATTCTATGAGCTATGATTTGGTGCTTGCAGCATCTTCAGCACTGTGTGTGAAAATGAAGGCAGTATTTTTGAATATTTTTCTTTGATGTACAGATAAGCAGGACTTTTGAAAGAGGAGCAGCACATTTTAGAAACAGAATAATCAACAAAAAACCAAATAGATGCTGCTTTACTTTAAGCTAAAAAAAAAAAAGCAACAAAAACCAGAAACAAAAACCTGTACCAGACCATCTGTAAGACATACAAACATTTTAAACTATCAAAATATACAGCAATTCAGTTGAAGTATCAAGAAACAGGATACACTGACTGCTATATAGATAAAATATTATTTGCTGTACTGTTAACATTTAATTGGTGCACATGCTTTTTCAGTTAAAACATACTAATCTCAAACTCCAGAATCTGTTTTCCTACCATGTCAAGTATGAATAAGCAAACTAAGTTATCTAAAAATTCCACTAACACACTATAACTGTAAGACAAGTTATCAAGTTCAGTGATAACAACAAGTCATATTCTCTATATTTAGGTCTTAGGGTTTAAGTGGGAATAGTGCCCTATTATAAAAAAACATTTGTGAAGGCTGTTGACGTTTCTAACCAAAGCAACTCCTGCATATTTTAAAAGTTTTGATTCTTTAATTGCAACAATTAGCTGTTTGAGGAAAAATAACAAAAATTACTTATTCTGATCAAGTTTAATTACTGCAATCTACTCATCTTTTCTAAAAAAAACCCAAAAAAAACCAAAACCAAAAAAACCCCAACAAAAAACCAAAACATATTTACCTAGAAATATAAACAGTTGTTTAAAAACTTAAAAGACTTTCCACTGAAATGGAACCGTGAGTAACAATGCATTTGGGGAAGCAGCAGATTGCTTTTCAATACACAACCACAAAGATCTCACAGGGACAACATTAATGTACTGAAATATATTAATTTATATACTTCCTTAGGTTGTGCTTACCTGTTGCTTTTTTGCAGCAGAACCTAAGGTGGAAGGTCTGGGAAGGCACTGTGAAGTATAAATAATTGCACTGTTTGCAATTAATAAAGATTTTATACCTTAAATGAATCAAAATCAACAGCCTCCATTTTGTGAATGATAAAGAATCCAGTGAATTTAATTTTGCTCAGTTTAGTACATAATAAATGCACCATTCTATAAGGTTATCTACAAAATACCATGCAAAATATCTGAACTATTAAACTTCATACCCTACACTAAAGATAGCAAATACTGTCCTAGCCTTTTTTAAGCTACCAGAATAATTCCTAATTTTAAAAGGGATAAAAATAATTCCTTCTATTTCTACAGCACAATACATACATTGCTAGTTACCTGAATAAACTACTTCAATTGTCAAGCCTTAACTTTTACTTCTCTGTGCAGCCACCCTAAAAAAAATTTATTCTCAAAGCAACAATATGGTGTTCCAAAATATAAAGCAAGTAACAGTTATAGAATTATTTAAAACATACCTACATCACTACATGTCTGCAAACTATCTGAAGACAAAGACAACTTCTGTCTAACAAGTGGTTCTGAAGACTTCAATGTTACGATATGCATACTTTAAAACACTGAATGATACAGCTGTCTCAGGAGTACTAATGAAAAGAGCTATTACTCAGATAAACAGAAACATGATTTTCTTTAGCTATTGCTAAACGTTTCAGGAATACTTACCCACAAAGCTCATGTTATGTGTATGTGTATATATATATATACGCAAACCTATGTTTCTGAATTAAGAAGCAATTATGATTTCCTAAGATATCAGCACTGTATTCCAACATAATAGTCACACAAGTATGGCATTTTCATTATGTGGAACATTGACAAAAAGATACTGTTGCAGTTCATCAATTTGTCATTCTGATGTACTTACAGTGCAATGCTCCTTGAAGGAACAATCAAGGATGATACACAGCACAGTCCTCCTCACCCCTATAGAGCTAGTTCTATACTGGCTGGATCAAACCTGCACTTCAACAGACAATGGCAAGACAGACTGTATTGCATGTAGTCTAATATACGCAAAGAGCCAATAAATATGCAAAGAGCAAACATAGGATTTCAAGAGAATCAGATTTTTAGTATGAGCATTAGAGCAATAAGAAGTTTCAAGTATATATAAAAAAAATAATCAATTGATTCAATACTTGAGTATTTACAAAAACAGAAGTTATCTGCTCTGCAGGAAGTTCTCAACCACTCCCCACCACTCAAACAAAACAGCGTTTTAAGGACAGATGCAATTTTTGTAACTACTATGCATACCACATTGACTTTTCTACACTGAATTTGAAGTGGACTGCTTTAAACTGAAGGCTTAAGCATATTACACTTAAAGTAAATTTTATAACTAGTCTGAAAAATCGGTAAAATAGTTATGCAGGAACAGTTTTGAAGTATTCAATTAAGAACAAAAGTTATCTGTTATAGCAGCTGCACAGGTCTGAAACAGTGGTCATGTATAAAAGGAAATTTCACTGTTAATGCAATGGAAGTATGCCAAAAGATCACCTTCTTAAACACATGCAATTTTAATCAAATAGAAAGAAAATTAAGGTATCAAGATTACTGGTGCTAGGCAGCAAAATACAATGAATGAAAGAGATCCTCCATCTACAACTATTCTGCAAGAGGGGAAAAACATGCTAACGACAAGTTTTTAAACTCAACAAGGTTTCATGGGAGGGGGGAAAAAAAAATCTCATTTGTGTACAGGTACCTTGATTCAGCGTTGCAAATCAATCCTATAATTCTTTATATACCCACATATCCAACTTACCGACACAGGAGGTTTCATATTATTTATTGTAAAGCACAAAACAGGCATTTTAAAAGTGATAAAGTATACATTGAAAAAGTACATTTATATCACAAAGCATTGACCACATAATTGCAAATACATTTGCTGGAATGTGTACATCTACACTAATACTAAAAACAAACCATTTTTCATTTCTACACAGAAATATTACCTCCTATCAGTAGTGATAGATATTTTGTACATTTTCAAAAACACTATTTTTTTAACCAAACAAAATTAAGATCTTCATCAAGGCGTCTGCATCCATACATTTAACAAAGGTTTTTTCCCCCACACAATGAAGCAAATACTGTATTGTCCACTTCTTATTATTGGCCCTGTGCAGAAGAGATACATAAGAGATACACAAAAAGTTAAAGAAAATCCTTTAAATCGAGCTAACTCAGGAGTGAAGCCTTTAAGAAGGAAAAATTGGTTAATGGAAATGGTGGTGGCTTCTTGCATGGTTTTCAAAACCCTGGGAGGAGAAAGTTTTTCTTTTTTTAAAAAAAAACCATAATCACCAAACATATGGATAGATACAGAACTCAAGTTATCAGATAAACAAAGCCATGTATTAATTATTCTGATAGTTATTTCGCTATAAAAAAAGATGCATACTCCAAAGGTAACAAAGCAGGAGACATGCAAAAAAATATCTATAACCACTGAAACGGAAGCCAGCCAAAAAAAACACTTAAAACTTTATACCTGTGGTGCTGGAGGATGTTGTGGCATTCCCTGTGGACTCGTCTGGGCATAATATGCTGCCTGTTGCCTGTAGTACTCAGCCCATGCGGCGCTGTAATCTGGCTGACCACCTGGAGGAGCCCCAGCAGGGGCAGGAACTGCTTGACCTACAAGTAATTAAGATTATATAGCTTTGTTGCTGCAACAGAAATGAGAAAATTTCAAAATCTCACTGCCTAACAAACATCCCCTAGCTTCTTGCAATATTCCTCCAAGGCTTTTCAATAATCTTGTGGCTGCTTTTTTTTACCTAACCACTCATCCTATTATTTTAATGTAACAATTCCCATGTAAAGCAAAATTGAGGAACCGTAAGGACAGTTTTTTCCACCTCTTGAATCACGTTTCAGAGCAAAAGTCTTTAAAGCCTGCTGACCTAAACTGACCTGAACAACCGGTAGCATTTAAATTAAAATACAAGTCAACAGGCGAAATTACTTTTTGTAATCCACCTAGACTGACTTTATCTTATTGTAAAGACTGCATTAATTAATTTACCAAATGCCAATTTGTCCACTCCCCCAATTCTGGGCTCCTTAATGCAACTGCTAGGTTATTGCAGACTACATTTTTCAAAAAGAGCATTAATTTTTGTAAACATTTACTCCACCATAGAATATAGTCCTGAAACTTCTCCTTCCAACTTTTGCTTTAGTTCTGATCCTCTAGAAATAACAGCATGTATACACACATGCTCCCCCCCCAACAGCTGAGAACTACCGGTCCTTCCAACAAAATCAACTTGTAGCTTAAAAACTCTATAAAGGTGACAGACTAATACACAAGGACTCTAACCCGTATCAAAAAAAAAAAAAAAAAAAAAAAAAATTATTTACAGCCAACTTTTTAGGACCTCAGTCACGCTGTTCTTCCAAGGAAGGTTTGTCGCAGACATCTTTACTTCCTTTTTCCCTTCTCTTCTTTCAGAAACATCAAACACACTCCACTTATTACCACTATCTTCTTCATAATTTTTTATCTGAAAGGTGCTTTTGCAGTTACTACTGCAGAATGTACCTGACTATAAGCAGAACAACACTCTATCCAACCGTCTGTCCTCACATTTGCATGCATACAGACAGAAGGGTTTTATATGGAGTGCTTCATTTTAAGTTTCTTGAACTTCCGAAACAGAGCAACTACTACTACTACTACTACTGTGATATGACATTTTTGTGATCTACATTCACATTCTTAAAGGGTTATTTTTTTCGTATCAAAGTTTTACAGTCAGAATTGGGATACTACCAAAACCCCACCACCTCCAAGTTTTTCTAGGATACTAGAAAAAGACCAAAAAACAAAACACCACATTCAATCGCACTACACCAAATAAATCCAAGCAAAATGCAAGCCTGCACCCTGTACAATTCCATGTGCATGTTATCTTCTGTTCTGCCATCAAGAAAAAGAAGCAGCTTCCACACAACAAGGGCTGAAAGGTTTCAATCCTACCTGAAACCACCTAACCTTTTGTTTGGATACAAGACCACTGAGCAACCTTCTGGGGAACATGAGCATCAAAGATTCTTATGAACTGTTTTCTAGGGTATCAGACAGAAGGTTGGTTTGTTTTCTAAATACTTTTACACAGAAAATTCACATAAGAATACTAGCTACCCACACTCCTCTTACATACGTGTATTCTCCCAATCCTCTCAAAAACATTAAGTGTGAGCAGAGAATCTGAACATTTGGCAAAGCACTATCCTGAACGTCTTCAAAATACAATCGTCCATTTTCCAACCCTGTACACAACTTACATGGTTTTTCCACTTACACTGTAGATATATTAAAAAACCCTCTCCATCACTTTTTGGGTTATACAGTAAAGCAATTGTTTTCCTAGAAAAACTTACTTAAATTTCTTCAAATCTTAAGAGCTGAAATCACAATTTATACTTATAATTTACCACAACTTACAGTTTACACTTCTGATCAATTATTTTAACCAAAATGATGTTCAGTATGGTTACAAATTATCCCAGGATACACTTTTTGCAAGTTCACTGTTAATTTATGAGATAATTCTAATTACAAATCGTTTAGCTATGTCATAGCTGTCAGCACAACTCAATGTCAAAGCTAAGGCGTTTTTTGTGTATTATGACCCAAGAATCTTCTGACATTCAGCCAACTATCCCAAGACAGTGCTGAAATTCAAATAATAAATCCAGTATAGGAAATTTAACATCTACTCAAAGATGTCAAACGGGACTTCTGTCCTGAAATGGGTTAGTAAAAACTCAAAGTATTTTAGCTGCATTGTTCTCCTACTAAGTACTGCAAGTAATTCTGAACCTACACATGGAATTCAGCAGTTTAGTCGAAACTTCTTTTCAGTGTACAGAACTGCACTGACAGTACATGCTCATTAATATCCAGATTCAACTGGAACACTAATAAACAAGATTGATAAACTACATACAAAGGAAATACAAGAAACACAGAATACCTTCCCATTAAGGAAGGCTAAAAAAGAAAATGCCAGATGATTCTACAGTTCTTCCACTACTCAAATCATCAAAGGTGATTCTAACAAGAGAAAACTGTTCTTTGTCCTCCTTCCCACTACAATGATGTGGAATCATTAAAGAACAGTTCCACTACTTTATTATGGAATCCCTTAACTAAAAATCAAGCCCACAATATACTAGAATGACTTTAAATGATAAATTTACGAACTCCTATGGTGACATATAGATCATTTACTAAAATATGACTTCTTGTTTAGAGGGAACTGTTATCCTTGGGAGATTTTTAGGGCCCAGTTACGCAAATCTTTATTTCAGCCCTTGTAGGAAAGAATAAAAATACTATGTCTCCAATTCAAGATAATAGCATCTGTGTCTTCAAAAGCTAAACTACTGTCTTGTTACCTGCTAATACTCAAGGGAAATGTAAAACTAATTTTCTGAATGTATGAAGTAGGGTATCAAGCAAATAGATGGTTTGGGTCACCTACAAGATCCATGTACAGTAACTTACCAGTGTGCATGAGTAATTTTACTAGCTTTTCAGTCTTATTTTTAATTGTATTTGCTACTCAAAGCAACAGTCCCTGACCAAAACAAGAGTCTGAGAAAGGAGATGGACTTTGCCACTACATTTGTGAGTTGGAAAACAGGTTATTTTCAAGTCACTGTTCTATACACTGAAAAAAATAGGAAAGTGTTCTCTGTCATTAGCCGAGTCATACTGCACCAGTAGGAAGCCACTTTGGAAAACTGTATTATGGTTTTGATGGGAGTATTCAGGAGTGCTTTAGAGTTTTCAGATCGCTTGTACTTAGAAGTATGAGAAAACCCAGAGCATCAATTGCAGTATCACATCCAACTTGTTCAGCTCGGTACTGTCACCCTCATAAGCTTGCCACATGGATTATCAAAGTAGCTTTCTTCAGCAGCAAAAATAAAGCTGCTTGGGCTCAGCAAGTCCCAAGTTTCAGATCAGTTCTCCAGAACAGCTGTTTGTGTAATTATCTGTGCTGTGAAAAATCTGAGAGAGTCCTTGAAGAGTGAGTGACTTGTAATTTCTACCGTCCCCTTTTTGCACAAGTTAACGGGGACAGAAGCATTACAGTACTGTAGAAAGCACACACAGTAGTAGCTGTATTTGAGAGCCTAGAGACCACACGAACCTGCTGATGGACAGCCTGCCTGTTCATCAGATCTTCCACTACTTAACATTGTTGTTAAGGAGGTGGGGAAAAACACCTCCATTTAGCACTAAATCAACTCTAGGTGAATTCTCTGCCCTTCAACCTCACTCGGTCAGTTCTTCCTCTTTTCTAAGTGGATGTTAAGATTTTCAACATGCTGAAGAAGCAAAAGCTCTCATGATTTACACAATCAAGTTATACAGGTCCAGACATCAAGAGTGCTCCTTCAGGCAAAGAACTCAATTTGAACTAGAAAAAGAAATGAAGATCAAAACTGCCCTTCTGTTTTTCCTCTTCTTTGATTGTTGTCTTGCAATTTTTTAATTTTGCATTTTAAGAGCAATTCTTTACATCTCCCAACGTCTATCTTTTTTGGGTTCACACTTCTCTCTGGACTTGCTCCCAGAAACTCTATCCCGACACTTTATAACTAGCTAACATTTAATTAGAGCAAATGCAAGACTAGTGCAACCCAGACTTCGCTTTCCAGATAGCGAATGAGAAAGATGGCAGAGCCCCTGCCAACAAATTACATTATTCTTAAAAAGGCAGTGAAAAAACCCCACAACTTTGCATCGAAGAATGTGAGCTGAACTAACAGAGACAGTAAATTGAAAAAAAAAGTAGTTAAATGAAACAGGAAGAGGAAAAATGGGAAGGCCCATCACATCTTAAAAATCACGTGTTTGGGAGTTCTGTTGCAGTTTTCTTAGTCTGACACACTATTCTTGAAGTAAATCATCGTTACGTATTTTCTGTTTCATTTCATCACTTATGCTGTGCCAAAATAAAGAAGAATAAAGGTAGTTATGTCTTGGCAAATAATTTGAGATCAATCTGGTAGAAGGCTGGTAAAAGGAGTTAAATATGCTATTAATCTTAACTCAAATGCTTTTCCATGAGAAGATCGGGTGCAGTTGGAAGAGGGCAAAAAAACCTCACCAAACCCTCCCACCCATCCACCCAAGAAATCCAAACTAGATGCTACTGTATGTCTGGTCAAACAGATACCACGGAAAGCACTGGCATTTATAAGCCCACTAGTCCTCAGTATACAAATCTACATCAACTACAATATCCATGGGAGGACACTGTGGACAAAACACTGACCTGCAAGACATTCCCATGATTTAAAAGAGAACACCACCTTCTGCCAGTGCGTCAAGACCACATATTCTTTCCTTAATCAGTAAATGATGAAATCATCAACTTATAAAACTGAAATGTATTTGCTTGTTAAGTCAGCTCAAACAAAATATTTGGAAAAAGCTAGCAACAAAATATAACCTGCAGTTTAAACACAGCTCTTAAGTGCTGCAAAGTAAATACTATTTTAAAAAGGGCATGATATACATGAAAGCTACTTATGATGCTTTAATAACCTGGAACACAGAAAGCAAGTTACAAGAAAAAAAAAATCTGTAATCTTAAGAGCATTAGGAAACAACTACCAAAGACATCAAACAATAGCTTCATAAAGTAGATCAAAGTTGAACTCCGTAACTTATGAAATATACTTTAAAAATATACTTTAAAATACTCAGATTGAAGTATTTAAAAGATGCTGTTTCCCAATGATCAAATACAGACATCTCATTAGGTATGAAGTATTTCTGCAAAGCTAATTACTAGCATGAGTACAAGTAAATGCCTTAAACACAACACAAATTTTTAAGTCTGTTTTTCTGCAGGGTTCAGGGCCTCCAGCAGTATATGGTTCAGAAGACACACGGATTGTGCTTTTTTTTTTTTTTGGGGGGGGGGGGGGCGGTAAAAAAAGCCCATCTCAAACGAGATACGCAAGTCTCCTAAAACATTCTACTATGCAACAACAGAAAAAAAACAAGCACACATACCCATTTTTTTGTAGTACTCCTCCCAGGCCTTGGTATAGTCAACCTGCCCTGCTGGTGCTGGATTTGGCTGATCGCCTGAATTACATTAAAAATAGTCAAAATAAAACTACTGGATTTTGTTTCATACATAGAACAATTTACAATCAGCTGAATTTTTCAGTAACAATCCCAAATAACATCACTCAAATCTGACACTATAAACCCATGTGGTACAAGCTACTACAAATATAAACAAGTAGTAAAAGACACCACAAAGAAACAAAGAATCATTTAAAGCGTTCAGTATGTTTTCAAGATTCAGGAAATGCGCACCACTCACAGTACAAAATACTACCTAAAATTTAAGCAGTAAGCCTCATCCAAGCACAACAATTATACTAATACAACTAAATACTACAATTGTAATTGTCCTAAAACCACTGAAGTGATGCAACTGTTTAAGCAAATGACTATCAACGGTTTGGCTCATTCCACTTTTACTTATGACTGACTGCACTATGTAGATGCAATTAAGTCAGCCCAAGTTGCAGCAAAATTCTCTTTGGAGTATATTACATGATAAATACATTACCCTTATTATGGCTGAAATTAAGAAAAGCAACGTTGAAGGCTGTAAGCAAGTTTTCCAAAAAAGCCAGCTACCTTACAATAAATTTACCCAATATATGACAACAATAATAAAAAAATAATGGGGCATCTACACTCCCAGCAATAAGGAATTTATCCATTTTACTAAACAGCTACCTTGTCCATTAGTTTGGGTTGTAGCCGGTCCACCAGGAGGGGCTGCAGGTGGTGGCTGTGCTTGCTGCTGATAGTAGTGAGCATAGTAAGCTGCCCATGCTGCTGAATTGGGATCTGTTCCTGGCTTACCTATGAAAACAAACCATAAGCATTTATAAAAGTAGTATGAACGGAATGCTGTCCTCAATTAACCCTGTCCTAAGCACTCATATTTTCCTCCAAGGAAAAAACCATCTAGACCAAATAACCATGTACATCCTGTAAGTATCTTTTCTTTCTAGCACAAACTTTCGATTACGTTTCAGACAAGTGTACTGTACAAAGCATACTTTCATAAGACTGATGAAATAAAATCATTCTAGAACCCTTACTACTACAATGTCATTTATTAATTTTTAAATGTGGTAACAGAAACAGATTTTCAAGTTTAAATAAACAGTCATGTTACTAAATGGTAGCAACAATGAATCATTCAAGCACCAAACAATTTCAGTGGTTTTACTTTTGTTATAACCTCACACTAATGACACTGGCAAGAGGCGGAGGAGGCATGCCAAATACTTATTTCTGAAACAGAAGAATACAAGTCTTACTAGATATTTGCAATGCTTGTCAGTTAAACCTTTTAAGGTAACAGTAAAATACAGAGAGACATAGTATTTTAAGAACCTGAATCCCCATACACAGTTATAAAGCATCACTGTTTACTTACAGCTTTTTAGTGTAACAAATAGCAGCAACACTTGCATCTTCTGAAGCTAGCTCCATGCTTCCCTTATTTTTACCTACATCTAGGTAGGCCAACGATGCTGCTTCCTAGAGCCTTATTTCTCTGTTTTTCACATACAGCCTTTAGGAATGGCTTATTCTTGCTGAATCACAGAGATTAATTACATTACCAGATTGGCAATCCACAAAATCTGCAAATCTACTATTAGAGAATGTAATGTTCTATAACACAACCAGCACCCTTCAACATTATTTGCATCCTTGAAGGATAAAAATATCTACAAATAAATGCGGCCAACTGAGGAAAGAACTTCACATAAAGACATTGACACAACTGATACTTTAGAACGTGGGAATGGAAGTATATTTCCCCCAAAAAACAAAATAGGTAAGGCAGTGACTAATGGAAGAGAAAGAAGAAATCTCTTGAAAAAGGCATTCAGGGAGAAGAAATCTACAACGAATTTCTTGCAGTATTTCATTTAGCATTGAAGTCAGATGTAACCACTTAAAAAGCACACAGTAGTATCAGCATACAGAAAACAATGTTAACACGCTGTTTCCTTTTTAAATTATACTGCTTCCATCAACAATAGTGGATTTAAACTAATATGTACTATATTCTAACATTACCTGCAAATAGCAAATAAGACATTGCTCGGTTCCCCCCCTCCTTCCCCTTAGTAGCTACTTCTCTAGAATAGAAGAACACGGAGTGGGATTCATTAAATTTCCAAAGAAATCTGACTGTAGTAACTAGCTCCACTTTCACGTGACAAGAGGCAAGCATGGTTCTGGAGAAAGCACCTCTGAAAAAAATACTAAAATAACCCATTTATTACACTGAAATGAGCAACTAAGTGGACAACTGTACAAAACTCATCCAAGTAAATGCTAGTCGAAAGAAACACCAACTTCAACTGCACATAAGAAAACGTCATTAGATTTTTAAGAGGAGTATTTATCAAAAAAATGGTTATAAAATCATCATCAAGATGACATCAAGGTGAGTATTTGCCATTTTTCTTACAGATCTTTATGTAGATAAATTACTTTATAAAAAATGAAAAGGTAGTATGAAAAAAGGCTGTAACATTTTGGCAGTGGTTTTGGATTAAATGACACTTTTGGTATCCTGAGACTTCAAGTCAAGTCAAGTCACTGTGAATCATTCTACTTTTAAATAATGACAACAGGCATTTTTAAATACTAAACTGAATGCACGCAGAGCTACCTTTTGTAAGTTAGGGAAATGAAACCAGAATTGGTTCTTTGCCAAGAAAGGCTATATAAAAGACTTGAACGTGAATAGAACTCTCTGTAGATTGTAACATCCTCCAAAGCCCTCCCCTTTTTCACTAATGGAACTTGTGTCTGGACCAGTGGCTATCAGAAAATATGTATTCCATTTATAACAAAAAATAAAATTGAGATCTTTTGGCTGAAGTTCTGAAGAAGCTCTACCTCAAACAAATGAGGTACAAGTGACTCAAGCATCTAGCCTTACCACGCCTTCTGTGACTGCAGTTCCGTTTTCCCTCATGCTCTAGTCCAACCAAAGGATGTAACTTAAAGAAAAGCAGGATACTAAAACTTCGGGAAGTTGTAATTAAGTAAAAACTCCCGGTCTTGAAAAAGATAAACAGAAATAGAAGAAACAGGTTCTACAAAGATGGGTTTCAGAAGAAAATACAAAACTATTATAAGCAAAAGCTCAAAATACACAATCCTAACTAGGTTTACTGTATTAACACCAGCTCAACAGAATTTTTATCCCTCAAAAAGGACTGAACATAATACATTTGTATCACCCTTGGAGAAGCCATCCTCATATAGGTCAACAAAAGGCAGAGATATGCAATATAGCATGAACTGTGCGAAGTCAGGATCAGTGAGATTGTACGGGGCACTATTTAAAATAAAACACAAAGTCATTGACTATTAGGGGAAAAAAAACACATCCTCATTAAAGAGCTTTATGTAAAAACATCCATTGTAAGAAAAATGAACTGATTTGCTCAAAATCAGTTAACCGAGTCTTGCAAAAAGGTATCATAAATTGGGATGCAGAATCAGTAATGCTTAGTAAAGACGCCATATTCCAACTGTAACAACTGAATTTCAACATCTCACAAGCAACATGTGGAAAGTGTAAAACATACGTAAACCGACAATCAGTAAAGAAAAGCCTGAAGAATAGGAGCTTTTTCAGATTTACCAGTGTAACATGAAGTGTGAAACGTATATACTTGTAAGGACAAAATGGATATACTCAAAGTATATCCACACTACAGCAAAACTGTGACATTTCTTACCTGGATCTGGTGGATTTGGTGGCTGCCAGTGCGGGTAAGCATTTCCCCATCCTTGTGGAGCATACGGAGCTGGAGGACCACTAGAAAAGATCAAGTCATACATATACAATGAAAGCCAGTCCCAGGGTCACCCTACAAAAAAGGAAGCTAGCTGAAGCAGTACTTACTGAGGTGCAGGACCAGGAGGCCCTGGATTATAAGGAGCTGGGTTATATGGTCCCATGGGAGCCCCAGGACCTGGTGGCCCAGGAGGTCCATGTGGGCCAGGAACAACACCATGGGGTCCATGGGGAACAGGTGGACCCAATGGATTTACTGGACCCTGTAACAAGAGTAGCAGACAGATGAAAATAAACCTTGAAGTTCTCCATTTTTCAGCAGGTTAGAAGCATAAATCTGAACACTTTAAGAATATAATCTAAAAGGTTTGACTGTTCTCAAATTAAGACAAATTAATGTTTCCCTGGAGAAAACAGTCTTTCTGAAGATTAATTAGGCTTATGGCTAGTTAAATGAGTTAAAAACAGCTGTGGCAGTAATAGCAACTAAAAAGCTGCATTTATTTCAGTTCTTTCTTGAGGAAATAAAGAATTTTACAAATAAACATGGATTTTTCTACAAGCTGCATTAAAAAAAACCCACAAATTAAAACAAGACTATCTGTTTTAAAATAAACTGATATATCTAAATCTGGCTAATCTTGCTGATTAAATCTGTTTGTAAGATCAGGTACAAAAACCAGGTAGTAAGTTTGATTACATGCATACACATGCAAACTAAAGTGCAGTGAATTTAAAGAGTGTAAACTTGCATTAAAACTCTACCTAAACATACTGAGACTGAAAAACTAAACACAGTTTAGTAGCTTTAACAATATCAAGGATATCTTTGAAGTAATAAAATTTTTCATTATGCACAAAGCGGGCATCTTCAAGAACATATCATTAAAAAATACACTATATTACGTTGAAGAAAGCAACTGTTTCTTTCAAGTTTTTGCTTCTTTTGGTGCATCAAGTTAGGTTTATATTACTTTAAACCCAAATTACCATTTATTATTATCCATTTATTATCTGATTAAGTAATTTGGCGGTGAAATGGAAGAAAAGTCTCCACAAAGGAGACTTGCTTCCTACTCTGTTTAGTTATAATAGCAAACCAAAATACAGTTATACACTCACTCCAATCTTTTCTTCTATAAGTTGTCGTGCATAATCTATTTGCTGGGGTGTTCCACGGATAGTAAACATCTTCATGTTCGGATCCGCATTAGGTGGAGGATTTCTTTGAAGTTCTATTCTAGCACCAGACTGCTGGCTTATGCTTTTAATAGTTTCACCACCTACGATGCAACATACAGCTTTTATGATATGCATTAAAGTGAAAATACTAAGATTCAAATCAGAGAAAGCCAACTGCATGGAAGCTGAAGAAGTGAAAAGACACCTATTCTTATGAGCCATACAAGAACATTCTAACAACAATTAACAAAAAGCCTCTTCAGCGTCGTATAGAGCTTTGATTGCAATAAACTAGTAAAAATAAATTATTTTTTGAATTAAAGACCACAATATTGTTACTCAGAAAGAACAGCAAGGAATTCCTATGATGTTGTCTGGGTTTTTCCATTCATGTAAAGATGTAAGATTAGACATGAGTAAGAACCAACACCCACGGTTATCAGTAAATACAACCTTAAAGCCTAACCTCCCTATAAAGCAGTAGGCAAGCACAGATGTCAAAAAAACAAACCCAGCAGCTGACCAGATGGTGAAGTCCCCATTTTTTGCAGTGCACTAAAACCAGAAAGTTAAATTCCCTAAACTAGTTCCTCCCCTTACAGGATCCTGAGAAGTTACTTGTATCATTAGTAGGCATGAAGTTTTCAAAACAGGGGTCATTTGGCATTTAAAAAAACCCCAAAACAATCAACCTTCCAGGTCAAGAACTGAACTATGTCAGCCTATTTGCTGTGTCTGGAAAACATGTTACAAACAAAAGATTAAGATAACTCAAACGTTTCATTTCAAAGCATACAGTAAATTGTTTTTAAAACAAAATTATTTGAGAAGTAATTATTTTAACACACACACACATAAGTTACAGGATTCCACTGTAAAAGATCTTCACTGGAATATGTGAAAATTAGTTTTAAGAGTGAGTTACAAATGCAGTAACACTAGGCTAATCAAGCAGTATCAAATGCAGGTTAATTATAAGATGCATCATCTAAGAATCCACCAAATGCTACCAATGGAACTCAGTACTTATCACTTAAAAAAAAAAAGGGGGGGGGGTAGATAAATTGATTGGTTCTTGACTTTTAACTACTGAGTTACGTGTTTTGGTGAGGAAAATCTGAAAAGAATATTAGAACTGTTATGATTTAGCAGCATTATGTTACTCTACTGTACATGAAACTATTTGCAAAGGCTTCTCTTGAAACACCTCTCTAGTATGGCTACTTGTACAAATAGAAAAGCTCAGAGTTTTTTTAACTACACATAGATACACATATATAAGATATATTGCCTTTGCCAATGATTAATCCAGTTTTGCCAGTGGGAACAATAAAATTGAATTCCTGTAATCCACCAGGAGGCCCCATGTTCCAGTTGCCTTGGCCTCTACCCCTTCCTCGACCACCAGGTCCTGGTCCACCAGGGTTACCAGCCTAAAAAGAAAAAGCAACAAATTAGCATGTTCTATAAAAATTACTGCAAACAAATTATTAATACTAACTGGTTACATCACACCATTTGTTAAGAAAAAACTGATTTACTACTTGGATAGTTTTGACAGTTAAAGGACTATCTTTTCCAGAAGACCTAAATTACATTTTAAAATATGTTCTGTACAACTCTGCATATGAAAGATGGAGAAGGAAATGACATAGAAGAAAGCAGGAAGTTTCACATGCACAAAGATAGAATTTCTGTCTGCCTTCTGTAAATGCAGCAGTGGGGCTCATCTCAAAATAAGCATTTAAACCATCTTTTAAACACCAGTTACAACCAAAAGTAACAGCATAGTGGCTATTAATACAAGACAACAGAAGAAGCAGCTCTAAAACCAGCCAGATCAAGAACTGCCATGACTTTGAATCAGTATTATCATTATCATCCTGACACTTGCAAAACTGTAACTGTAAAAGCAAACATTCATATTCCAGACCAAACTTTGAAGTAGATTCAGATGACACCATTAAATTATCTTCTTTAGTTACACACTCATTTTTTTAAATTTTAAGTCTTTCCGAAAGTCCAGCAGGAGATTTTAAATGGTAAACAACATATTACCCAACCTGAACACTTCGAAGGAGATCTGTAATAATTTCTGCAGCATGCTGACATCTGTCAGGAGGCCCTGTGATTTGGGCTATTCTATCTGGAGTTGTTCCATCATCTGGAATAAAAATGAACTATTCCAGTATATGTAATCCAGTAAATTTACACTCAATTCACAGAAACTTACGGACATATTACCAACCTGGCTTAAATTGGATCCTAACACCAGCATCGTTCTGTATCTTTTTTATCATCTCTCCATTTCTTCCAATTACAATACCTACAGCAAATCGTGGTATTGGAACCTTAAAGAGAGAAAAAAAAAGTCAGGACATCGACGATGCAAATATTCTTACCAAATTCACACAATTAAAGGGTCACACATTAAAATGGTAAACTAGGGCCAGCCCTATGGCACTTAAGGCTTTCTGAAGTGTAAATTTTTTAATACCAAGTCACAAGCCTAGCAAATACTGGACAAAAGCATCAAAAGAAAGAGATCCTATACAGCACAAGTTCTCATAGTGGCAGCAATTCCAGTGGATATTATGCTTCTCACAATCAAAGAACAAAAGTTCTAAACGGGCCTAAAATGCAGATTCTAGCAGAGGAAACTTTCAGCCTCACCTCTGATGAACAGTTATAAGCTCATGACTTGCGTAATAGGTGGACTTAAATATTCTCCTGTAAAGGCCAAACTCCAATTTCTATAATGACATTATATACTTAGCCATATAACTTATTTGCTTATTTGATAAAAGACTCCAGCTAGCTGAAACTGTTCAGAACTGCTGGTAATGTAAAGTGAATGCTGCACACCATTTAAAGTCATAATTTCAGCAATGCTCAAGTAATACTTACATGACACAACCACTTTTGGAATCTGTTTAAGAGCTTTAAGTGGTATTACCCAGCTTAACATTTTAATGTTAACATCTCAAAATACAGTGAACAAGTTTTTCAACCGTGCTTACGTCTATCCCTTCATTTCCTCCTATTCTTGACCCATATTCGTTGCGCACCTCTCTAAAGCCACCTTGATCACGAATTAACTCCAGCACCATTTCCTTGGCTTGCTAAAAGAAGAGTGAAAGTTCATTTAGGTACTGCAACATCAGAATGGATTTTAAAATGCTCTGAATTCTGAAGGACTCCTTACTTGAACTTTATAAGGGTCTCCAGTTATCCTAAGGGGCTTGTCTGCACCAGTGTTCTGTGGACCATCTTGAATCATGACCATTTTGACACCTGCCCGCTCCTATTTGACAAAAGGGAGGTCAATACCCACTCAAATCCAGGTTCGATATTATCATGTTTAAAAGAAGATACATATATACCTGTAATTGTTTAATTGTCTCTCCACCTTTTCCAATAACTAATCCCGCTTTACTTGCTGGAATCATAATTTCTTGGACTGCATTTCCAGGTCCATCGCCGTGATGAAAGCCAGGTGCAGGTCTTCCCTTTTCAACTATCTGATCAAGTAATCTTTTTGCTGATCTGTGAAGGAATATATGCATTTATAAATTCACTTATTCCTACAAGTATTGTGTCCACACCTATTCTGCTTGGAAATTTTTATTTTTTTAGTTTGAAAAGTTTCTGCAGGAGAAATATAATTACTATCACTAGGAAATATGAGGCAAACTCAGTAAATCTGTAACAGTAACTTAAGAAACTAATTGCAAGATAATGTGGTAGACCTAAAGCCACCCTAGTGTCAGAATACAAAAGATGGTTCTTTACTAAACACGCGCAAGTAAAAGTTGCCTCCTCACACATGACCATCATCCCTGAATACAGTTACACTGATCAAACCTTAATTCATAACAGAGGATGGAAACCTTGTCCTTTAAGATATTTAAAAAAAATAAACCTGTGTTAATTAGAAGATATTAAATTGTTACAATTTACCTTTTCTAATGCATTAAAAAAAAAAAATCACCAGACAGAAAGCTTTTTCTAACTTTGCTTAATTTCAGTAGTAATTCAGGTTACTTCTCATTTGACAGTAATTTCTCTTTAATCTACTAACAGCCAATCTTAAGGCAGATCTATTCTATGTTAAGTTTTATAAAAAGGCAAAAAACCCCCAGACTGTAAAATAAACCTAGCTTTAACACCAAGTACCGTGATAGCTGCTGCTTGATTCAGCATGCAAAGTAAGGACATTTGTACTTGTCACCATTACCAGAATAGTGGACAAAAGCAAGTATGTATTTACCACACATGTAAGTCAGTTGCCATCAGAGTAAAATCATGATTACAGTACTAACATTAGTTAAAAACTCTTCCCTCTAATATGTGAACAGAATAAACTATAATTAGAAGAAAATTCCCATAAAGGAATGACTTCATTAACAGCAGCCTGCTTGGCTGCAACATGAGAGAAGAATGCCATGCTACTTTCCCAAAGGAAAACATGTAGCTGCAGGCCTTACCTGCAAACATGAAGTGGGAGCAACTAACATAAATGAGGTAATACCAAATATACTACTACACTTAAGAACTTTCCTAGCAAAGCCAGGATAAGTTGGTCTTCAAGTGGTTATATAGCCTCTGTGCCAGTAATAAAAAAATTCATTTACATTGCTATCATCCTCTTCCCTGAACACAGGAAAGCAAAAGTTAACTTTGCTAAAAGGTATTACATAGACATCACTTTCATAACTTTTGATATACATCAATTTATACCAAAAGACATTTAAGAACTCTGATGGTCTGGGCTTTGAGTAACTCCTAATCTTACACATTACTGACTGATCTTCCACATTTTCCCTGTGATCTTCCAATTTACGGTTAATAAAGAATTTCCTTTTAGCACACATTTCTTTTTAGTATATATTCACACATGTCATTTTCAAGCTGATATCAGTGCATGGTTAGGTAAGTAGTATCTACAACAAGATTTGGACTTGAAAAAGTTGAAGTTCTGTATTTTTGTCTTAAAATTCCAAGTACGTTGAGGGATCTGACTGCAGGTTCAGGGCCTTTTTTCTTACGTATACATTTAATTGTCACCAGACTGTCTCTTCAATAGAGGAAAAACATAGTATTACAAACATACTATCTAGATATTATATTTAGATCTAAAAAATGAAGTGTATTGCACAGTTAAATATGAACACATAGAATTTGTTTTACTTACTGAACAGACTCTGGTGTTCCAGTTAGCATACATGATCTTTCAGGCAGGCCTCCACTATCTACGGTCATAAAATAAAACCAGTTTAGCAGTAGTGTTAAGTCAGAAAGAGATTATGAAATGAAACATAATATACGAACTACTGGAACTTCACCGAAGTAGAATAATCAGCGTATCACAACATTTTGCATTTCTTTAGACCGTGATAGTCGCGATTAGCACAAAACATTAAAATATACCTTAAATGAAGGTTCTGGCAATTAGAAGCAATGATCAGCCTTCTGAACTTTCTATCAAAAACCCCCACCAAAATGAAGAAAGGAAAAAAAAACCACAAATAGTTACCAGGTGCAATCTGTATTTTACAGCCAGACTCTTGCTGTATACGTGAGATCTGCTCTCCACCTCTGCCAATTACTTGGAGAAAGAAAATATAGAAAGATTATTTGTATTAGCAGCATCTGCTAACATCCCTCACCGCACACCACCACCACATCCATACTACTTACTGAATCCAACCATCCCATCTGGAACTTTGTACTCCTCTGTCATCACAGACCTACAGAGAATATTAAATCAAACAAAAGACAACGACCATTCAGAGACCAAACTGGCATTAAATTTATATATATCCTCCCATTAAACTAAAGAAAGCTACTGCCCCCACTATTGCCCTGACTTACTTGCCTCCCGTTAACCTTAAAAGTCATTATGCAAGCACAGTACTAAGTAAACTAACAATATACAAAAGAGAACACAAAAAGTTCAAGTATAATACTAATCGATCTAAGTTTCCCTTCATCCTCTTTACTATTAACAGATGTGTGGTATTTTAAGTTTCATCTGTGTATCCATTGAAGTATGCTGAAAATACACAAATTTAGGCATCTCATCTACCAAAACCAGCCAAAGCATAAGAATAATAGTTGCATGTGGTTGTTTAGGGAAGAAATGAGTGGAAAAAAAAAGTTGTAGTAAATGTAGCTGACTGAGCAATACACTGTGTTAAATCTGAATTATATATTTTTTTTATTTTTAAATCCATTAGCTTTCCTTTTTGTTTACAAGATAGTGTCAACCCCTCCCCCTTCAGATCTGCTTCCAAGTTCTGGTTATGCTACCTATGCTCAAGTAGTAAAAAACAGCAACGCATTTCCCCTTTGCTAAGCTTGATGTACAGCCTAGGCTGCGAAGAAAAAGAGAAGCAACGTAGATGCATTTTAAACATTTGGCTTGGGATTTGCTGAAGCTAAATTTCAACAGATCACACAAATACAGAGTAACTGCTTTATGCATTGATACCACTTTTTCAGAAAAATTTCTTGAAACTGCTTTCTTTCAGTAAAAAGGAAAACTCTGCATAAGATGTAGTGCAACTCTTACCTTTGTTGTTGATGCATCGGTGGTAGCTGATTTCCAAAAGCTATAAACAAATATTGTTAAAATTAAATTTGAACAGCAGTATAACTTACAAATAAGCTTCTCCTTTGACAATAAAATTTAATTGTATCAACTTTTGCCCAAGTTGACTTTTTAAGAAGTGTTCTCAAGAGATTTACAAACAGCTAAAAAGATTCTCATCTGTTGCTAACAACATTGACAGTTTTACAAAGCAGAATCACACTGCTTCAAGAAAATAAGACAAACACCCAGCCATTCTTTTGATCTTACTGATTCAAGTTATCACCTACCAGAACACTGTTTCAAATTCTTGTTCTGACAATGTTACACTTGTTTAGTTTTTTTGGCAACAAAATAAAAATTACTTACAGTCATTCTGAGGAGCAACTTTCTTAGCATCTGGTTGATCTGCAAAATTAAGATTTTTTAAATTTTTTTTGCCAAGAAATTCAAGAAGTGTTTACACCTTTTAGTGTGAATTGTAACTTTCCAGTGTATTTTAGTCCCCCTTTCCTTTTTTTTCCTTTTCTTTCTTTTTTTTCCTCCAATTTCAGGGAGTTGATCATCTGAATAAAAGAAAGAATCTCTCGAACACTCAGCACTTGGTTAGTATAGCTGAAAAGATGTTAGGTTTTTCCGTATTATCTATTCAGTAGTTTAACAAAAGGCAGTTTTCAGAACACACTGTAGATTGCTCATAGATACCCAGTCACTGAAACTTAACTAAGACAAGGAACAAAGTTTAGCTCTATTGGTTGCTCAAGCTAATGATGCTTATATAGTAAAAAAGGAAAAAAAAAAAAAAAATCAAATCCATACAAAAATCAACAATGATTTAAAGAAAAAAAAATTCTGACAATGACCACAAATCTAGATCAAACATCTGAAAATACAACAGCATCACATGGCAATGCAATCTCAATCTGAATGTCGATATGAAATTCCTATCCAAATATCAAGCATTTCATAGCATAAAACTTCAAAAAAAAGCAGATTCAAAGCAACTACATCACTACCATCCAAATCCTTTCTGTACAGTAAAGGAATAAAAGGCATAATTAACCTGTATCTGAAAAGATAGACTTCTGATGCTTCCTTCCCACCCCAAAATAAAGGTTATATGAACCACCATAATTTATGTGCAGCAAAAACTCAGACACATATTCCAAGAAATATTTGTGTCAATCCAGAAAGATCCACTAGTTTATGTCATGTTTACATACTAAACACAGGTAATAAATAAAAATTCCTGCCTTTAAAAGGAGAGGGCATTCCCTCCCAGTGTGTTGTACTGCTCGGACTTGTCCAAGAGCCATCTACACATAAAATAAAAAGAATACATTACATATATCATCTGAAGCATCATTAGCTCATTTTTGTATATTAAAAACCTCACCGTTAATAGAAAAAAAAAAAACTTTATTACAGGACACAAGAACTCCTGATATAAAGCCTTAGTTACATTCTGTAGACTGAGTTTCATTCCTCTTAAAGGAAAAAAAGGCATTGCTCTTTTGTGAGACCTATGAGAACATTTCAACAAGCTCAGAGACTTCTTTCCACAATTTAGCCAGGATTTTGTGTGTATATTAAACATATCAAACCCTGTTAAGTTCAAACTGGCTGCTTAGTAAGAGACAGAAGACGACACACACACATTTCAGGAGAGAACTTTACTGCAGTATAAGGCAAATCCAAAAAGCTGCAACAAGTTAGAAGATTTAGGTATGATCTTATCAGGGTTCACACATGCTATAGGCTTAAATATTAGACTAAGCAAAAGTACGTACAAGGTAGAAAATTTACTTTCCTGTCTTTTTTTAAAGTCCTATGCTTTTACAATGAAATGCATTAATACTTCTATTTGAAACTGTGCAGTAATAAAATATAACAAACAACCAAATTTAAGGAGTGAGCACTTCCTGCTCTAATTGTAACGTACAAACTGTAATCAGTCCTACACAACAAAAGACTTAGAAAGACGTACCTGTGTAAGCGTTTCTCAACCATGAATTTATCAGCCCCCCTCCCCGACATACATTTTCCTCTTTACAGAATTTAAACCACATTTAAAATATTTTAGAACAGGCTTATGTTCACTTTAGGTTAGAGCACAATGGTTTAAAACAAATTTCCCCATTAAACTGAAAATGAAAAAGCACATCATGATCTATAAAGTGAACAAAATGTTTTTATGCTGTGCTATGGAAAAAAACAACCCACAAACAAAAAAAACACCTGCAATCTTTCTGGCACCGTGGCCATACTCAACAAAAATAAATGCAGCAGTATTGAGTGCATACCTCCATCCTCAAGAGGTCTTTTTTGTCCTCCATAACCGTAGTCGTTTGAATTCATTGATGTGCCAGCATCTCCTCCAATTTTTGCTGCAATCTAAACAAAAAGGCAGGTGTTGTGAGAAAAACACCCCCACACCAAAAAACCCCCACACCAACATTAAGTCAGCCCTCATTTATTCCAGGTCTTCTAAACGATTTTAAACGATTTAGACAATGTATATTAAAATGACCCCAAATAAGTAAATAGATGGCTGCTGCTAGAAACAGTTCTGCTCACAGAAATTTTATTTTTTAATGTCTTCAACGAGACTTGCTGCTTTCCTTCAACAGCAAAGCTTCCTGTATTTTCTTCATCGGTTGGAAAAAAAACCCTGCCCTTCAAACACCAAAAACTTTTTTCTAAAAGGGTTTTTTCCTTTTCTACCCATTCTTCACGAAACACTGCAGTATGTCACGGAAGGCCTGACCGCTAAAACTATTTCAAACCTTAGCAGTCCCGACTACACCGGATCTTCAAATATTGCCAAAACCGCGACGGATTATTACAGCCGAAGCGAAAATTTTGCCCGAGAAATAATGAAAACAGCGCCCGTGGTGCAAAAGCTACAAATAAAATTCTGGGATAAAGAACTTCCGAAAAGACTGCCCTCGCCGCCTTCGCTCCGCAGGCCGCAGCACTTCCCAACCGGTCTGAACAGGTTAGCGGGCACCCAGGGCGCCTCGGGGAACACAATACGGGCCGCGCGGCGGAGCCGCCCTCCCTCCCTCGTTCCCCTTCGCCGCCCGAGCGGCCCGGCAAGGCGCC
>NW_008824053.1:9785629-9820309 GCF_000699105.1 Pygoscelis adeliae | reverse complement strand
TGTGCCCGTCGTGTCTCCTCAGGCGCGGCCCGTCGCTTGTTTTGAACGGCTTTTCGGCCGTTCCACCGCCCCGCCAAACGGGTCGGGCTTTTTCCTTTCACCTTTCGGGGAGCTTCACTTGCCTCCTCCTGCAGCATCCACGATTGTTTATTTCTTGGTTGAAGATGACCAGTGTTGTTGTACAGTTCTTACAGTTGGGGGGATTTTTTCCTGGCTGCGCAAGCACAGGCTTTATTGAAAAATTGGAGCTAGTAATGCTTTAATCTGGGCCCTGTTTAGGTCCTGTGACCTGGCGGGGATGAACTGTCATGCTGAGTATGGATGACGGTGTTGCAAAGGCTTCACATCTAGATAAGGTCGTAGAATATCTACTTAACTGACATAGCGGTAAAGACTAGATAATACTGAAGGGGAGCTAAGCTGTACAACTGCTTTCTGTACTGTTCTGAGGGGATGCTTTGCAACTTCTAAAAATTTATTTATATGCATTGAACTGTAGCTTCTTCGTGGGCTCCTGGATTACAAAAATATCATGGTTTTTTTTTTTTAAACATATATACTTTTAAACGGAAGTGTGGGAGGTCTCTTCCAACCTAAATAAGTCTGTGTTTCTCTGTCGCTACTTTTAATTAAGGAACTGTTGTTTTGGACTTTGCCTAGTTTTGGGCTATATGCAGGGAGGGAGCAACTCTGTTGAAGTCGTATAAGAAGATGCATCTTGCTGTCTTCTCTTTTGGCTAGCCTTGTAGTTCCATGCTGCCTTAAGAAGTTCCTGGTTTCTCCTTGGTCCCTTCAGTTCTGGCTGTTTATAAATGGGATCATTTTAGTAGACCTTAAGATACAGTTCTGCTGCTGAGGTCAGATTATTCTGCATCTCCAGTCCAGATAACTCCACCAAAGGAAGCTGAAAACATGTGCTAGATTTTTTTCCTTGTATAAAACTTTTGAAGTAGTCAAAAGGGTTTTAAGATTAATATATACCACAAAATTAAAATTCCTACGTGCTTTTAAGCAGATTACAGTGTATAATTAGAGCTAGGTGAAACTTGCTGCTGAGGTACTGCTGCTGAAAGAGTCTGTTCAGAAGAATTAGCATATACTTTCCATTAATGTAGCTGTGTTAACTAGGGGTGGTGGGGGGAGCAAAAATAGGTTTGGAAAGTGGGAACTTAATTTTCACACTTGACTCTTTGCTATTTCTAAACAATAATTTGACCTTGAACTATTTTTTCATTTCCTTTGTTATTGAGAATTTGGCTATGTATACCAGCCATGCTATGCAAATAAATAAGTTGAGCAATAGTAGTTGACTGTGATGCATTCAAGGTAATACTGGCTACTGGCTATGTCTTTTATGGCCCTTCGCTTATTAGAAGATGTGGAGCATCTATGTATTTTGCTTTTTATTGTTACAAAATGGGATAATGATTCTTTGCTAAGTTCTGTGAGACAAGCCAGTAGCTATATAACACTGATGATATTTTTAAGCAGTTATAATGCCTTGAGCTAATGAAAACACTCTTGCCTGGTACTGTAAGTGTTCTAGTTGTATTCATAAGCAACTAATGATAAATGAATGTTAATTTTGGAATTTTTATCAGCTTTTTACTACTGTTTAGGGTGACATTTCATTTGAAAGATGAGATATTTACTATATATATGATTCCTCAATCCTCCAAATTCTTGGAGTCACTGTATTTCTTAGGCTGTTAAGATAATTAGAACATGAAATCTAGCAACTTACAGAGGAGTAAGACCTTAAATATTATCTACTGTATAATATTATACCCTTATTTTCACCGTTCCTAAGTTGATACAATGACCTTTATCAACAGTTAAGGAGTTGCTTCTATCTGTATTTCCCACGATGGCACTTAGAACCTATCTGCTAGAAACGCATGTCTCTCAAGCACTCTATCTCCATTTCTCTTTATTAAATGGTACTTCTGTTGAGAAAATCATCCCTGTGGGATTAATTCCTTCTCCTTAATCTCTTAATTGAGTGGGATAAGGATGCAACTCCTTAACAGTGCTAACTGCAATATTCTTTCAAATGCTTTGCTGACTTGTTACAGCAGCATATGCCAGGTTATTCTGCTTTCTCACTTGCAAAAATTACTCATTGCCTGTTTTCTCAAATCCACCATCTGAGAAATTAAATTAATTTGCTTACCTTAAAATAGGTAAGCAAATATTTGCACTGGGCTGCTAGAGCAAGAGAACTTTTGTTTTGCTGTGTAGAATAAGCCTCCGTTCTACAGTAACTCATTCTTACTAAAGTATGTATAGTAGAGAAGTCTTCTACCACTTTTCTTTCAGAATTTTAGTAATTACATAGTGGACAACATAAGAGGTAACAGAATATGGAGTTTTAAAACGTCTTTCAGTGTTTCTTTTGGAGATTGGAGGAAGGTGTCTCCTTTAACTAAACTTGTTAGATAATGACATGTTTCATGGTTTTCAGGCCATAGTCTGATGATTACTGAAAACAGCAACAACTAGAACATTCTGGTAGATGTAATCACTGAGAAACAGCTAGTTCAAGTGAAAACTGTGACAAGTCAGGAAACTTTTTATGTATAGTGTGGATTGTCACAGACTTGAGTAATGGAGAGTTCTGGGGAAAAAACCCACAAACCAACCACATTTCTGTTTGGTTTTTTTTTTTTTTAAATCAAATATTGTGTGCATGAAGGAATCCTTACTTCTACCAAAAGGTACTCAGGGTATTTCTAAATTAGCTAGTTCAGGTGTTGCAAAAGCATGGATGTAAAAGTGTGGAACTGACCCAAATCCTCTGCATAAGCTAAGACACTTCAGTGCATGCTTGCATTGAGTTCTGTTGTTGGATTGTTTTAGTTTTTTTTTCCCCTTTAACAATTGACTTCAACTTTGATCTGTGGTGACCAGACCAAAGTGTAAGGCAGTCCTGAAAGAAGTGGTTTGCTGGTACAGGTAAGGAGACCTCTCACAGGGTCATAAACTAAAGGATTACATTTCTTACAAAGTTGCCTCTGCAACTTTCTGGGTATCGTGTTTTGTTTAGCTTTGCCTCAGTATGCTAAACACTTATATAGGAGAAGTGATTACAGCCTCTAACTATCAGAGAAGGATAACCATTGTGATAGCTTTGCATCTGCCTGCTATGCTTTCTGCAAGTCATTGCTGGTGTGGGGAAATGTGCAATTGGTTTCTGGTGATTTCATCACTTCAGGAGATTTAGATCAACTGATTCAGATCCTAACTGTCGGCTGGTGCTCCTGCATTGGCAAAGGGTGGCCAGGATCTGCAACATTATCAGTAGAAAACTCCCTTAAGTAACTAGTGAGAGAAGATTCAGCATGTGCTCTATATCCAAATAACTGTTGGTCTGTAACAAGCTTTTGTACTTAATACACGTGCACCGAAGTGGTAATTACAAATTTCAGATCCACAATTTGGATCTGAAAGAGAATGTATTGGGGGAAAAATGGTGATATTAAAGCATAACTTAAACTGTCTACAAAGTCTGTACAATGCTTTTAATTAAGTTCTCTTTTGAGAGAGGTGAGGGTCAAGGGGAACAGTTTTTAGGACTGAAATGGTAAGATTACTGTGCAGAATTTACCCAGGATGATCCAAGTGATGGCCAGGTCTGTCTTCCTTGTCAGCAAATACTCCTATTATGCTTCATTCCAGACAAATGCAGAGGTCTGGGTTGCTACTCAGAAATTGGAGGGCGTTGGAAAAAGTATTTGTGGGAGGGGATGGGAGTGTTGAAGAGGAAGGGCAGCCTGCTCTGCTGCAGCTGCTGTCACATCTGCCTTCAATCAGTGATGACAACACAGCTTTCCTCTTGGCTTCTGGGGGAAGGGCAGGAGTGAGTTTGCTCCCTAAGACTGTATCTGGTCCCCTGTGTACCAACTTTTATATAGCAAGCTTCAAAAACCCCCAAATCTTGGGGGGGTTTGGCTTACATTTAGTCATGCTGCTTTTCTTACTTAATATAGTAAAACATTTTTGCTATTTGAAGAAAAGCTGTGTAAATATTGTAGATTCTTTAGAGCACTTTTGTGCAATGTCTTGCACATTTTACTCTTGTGAATCTTACTTCATATGTATTTGACTTAAAGCTAGAAGTGGGTTGAAGCTGCTGAAAGGAAATTTAATAGTAAAACTTAAAAGGGAAGAAGGGATCTTTGCCCCAAGGTTTCTGTTGAGGTCTACCAGCAAATTTGATTCTGGGCTTGAGGACAGTTGAGCAGTAAAAAGATTAACATGACGTAGCCTCTGAAATTTTGACCAGCTTACAGAAGGCTATCAAATTGCATTAGGCCACCATTGCATTAGGTGTGTCACAAATACAGGAGGATAAATTGGAGAACATGCACTTTTTCCTTAAATACAACTGAAGTATGCAATGAGACGGTGGATCACCATATAGAATGAATGTAGTGCAAAAAGGCAGCTGGATAATATTAGTCAGCGTGATAATGGCGTCATCAGTCTCCAGTGTCCTACTTGTTCAAGGGGGTAGGATGTTTTTGTGTGGATGTCATGGGAAGGGAAGTTTTGAGAGCCTGGAGAATTTGTTTGCTGTTAGCATCTGCAAAACTCTTCCCCAATGGGGGAGAAAAAGTGTGAAAGGCCTTGTTTGAAATAAATTGGTTGATGGAGTTAGGCATGGAAGTTGCATATGAATGGGGGTTAAGAAGGGCAGAGATAGGGACTGAGGGTCTTTTAAAGGGAGAACAAATAATTATTGCAATAGTAGCTGTAGGGGATAGAAGTGTCTACTGTATTCCTCTATCAGCAGAGCACTGAAGAATGTGCATTCAAGTCCTGTTAATAAGTGTGTAAATACATGTTTTGTTGAATTAAGGCAGTAATGTTCAGAATTCTCATCTCAAAGTGGGAAAAGCTTGATTACTTTAAAGGGATTGGTGTATACTTCCCTATTACATAGGCCTGATCCCTAATAGTATTATTTCTGATACTGTTTAATTACAACTAACATCTTTATTTGTTAATTTGTGAGTCAGAGCACCTTATTTTTAACCGAATTGTACATATATCACAGAGTCAATTAAAAAACCCCCTAGCATAGAAAGGCAAATCTCTTCTCAGGGTGAGGAAGGAAAAATGGAAGAGATGCTTTAGAAGCTCTAAATGACTAATCCCTTCAGTCCATAAAACCATGACTATGACAAGCTTATCTAAACTGAAAATCCTCTTAATTGTTGCTGTAAGGGATACATGTATGTTTTGGGAAAATATATATTTGCAGTGAAGTTTGTGAATGTGTAAGGATATTTTTTCTTTAATAAATCAATATCCAGAGGCACCTTAGAGAAAGCTGTAGTCTAACTGCTGCTTCAGTATCTATTGGTGGTTAAAAGTATCTTGGTGTAATCATCAAAAGTCCAGTTGTATTTAAAAATGAGCCCTCAATAACAATGCTGTGTAGACTTGAAAGGGATAAATGTTGCTGGGTTAATCTCAGGTATGACTCAAAAAAAAAAAAATCAGTGATGTGGATGTCATGATATGACTTGATCTGAAGAGCAAGAAAACAGGAGGTTCCATAAGTTTAGCTTAAATGAACAAAAAACCATACACCTGTAAACCTTTTGACTATGGGTTGGTATTTTCTGCGGAGAATATAAAGAGGAGATCTTTTACTTCCTTTGTACAGGTTGTTGTTTGTTAGGATTATGTTCTATGAGTGAACTGATTCTGTGTAATGTTTTCATTAAATAGTCATGGAAATGATAAATTTTTATTTGCAGGTGTCTTCTAATCCATCACTATTCTTTGTACTGCATTTTTTCAGAAGGGACAGGGAAAAGGTTAAAAAGAAAATATGTCACTTTCTACAGTGAAATGTCTTTCTAGGACTTGCTACCATGCAAAGTTTGAACTTTTATTATGAGTTTGAGGGAAAATTTTCACAAAACTATAGAATTTCTATAGTCTGTTAGTAGAATGGATGCTGAAATTTGCTATTGCTTTAAAACATTATTGCTTTAGAACACCTAGACATTTTCCTGCTCAATCGTTCATCTTTCTATGTTGTACCTTCTTTACCTAGCACCATTTAACTAGAGGAATAAAGTAATTTAAGAGATTAACTGCAGCGTAGATCTATCAAACTCCCCCCTTCCATCTTCTTTTCCCAGAACTCTTCTAGGTTGACTAAGGGGGAAAAAAACAGCTAAGAAACCTGATTTGAGCTGTGGAATGTGGTTGAAACATTTGAAAGACTAATGAGCAACTATTTTGACTTCTATTACAGTAGATTCTGATAAATGTAACTAAGGCTGCCTGTATTTCTGTCTTCTGTAGGTGAACAGAAGTACATTCTTATTGTTTCAACTTAAATCAAGTGAGTTTAGATATGCTGACATATGTTCTCCTTTCAGGTTAAACAGAGTTGTTCTGACATCTCCTTACCGAATTCCTGTCTTTATACAACGGTTCAGTGCATGTGTTTTCAGCCTTGCATGTAAAGCTAGCTGCGTGAATCAGAGCAGCTGGGTGGGATTTTGACGAGTGCACTCTGGAAAAAGCATCTAGTGTGACCATCTCCTTTTGCTTATGTAAAAACAGTGTGATCGCATGTCCACAGCAAAAATGTGTGCAGTTCCTTATTTGGTAGTGCATTAATAACCCTCATCTTGTTTGAGTATAACAGCAATTAAGAACAATACAATGTAGCTGAGTCGCTTTTCCAAGTGGATTTATTTGGTTTGCAGTTCCTCTCTTCATCAAGACTGAGAAAATAGCTTATTTTCTGCTGGAAACTATTAATTTCTGTCATTATTACTGGAAAAAAATAACCAAGGAGAGTGTGGATAGGGATGGTGCAGGCATCTTCCACCTACCCTTCACTCTTCCCCCCTCTTGCATATGACCCATAACTATGGTCAGTATCATGTTTATTCAGTTTTTTTTTCTCTCAGCTGTTCTGTTTACTGATAGCTCTTTAATTATGTCGGGGGAAAAAAGTAATACTTTTGCAAGAGGAAAAAATAACTTGCAGACGTGACTTATGTCTTTTCCTTAATTATGGAACATAATTAAGTGACTGAAGTAGTGGTACAACTCCAGATGAGCCTATCGGTCTTCAGTATAAAACTGTAGAGTATCTTCACCGTTAGGAAAGTATTTCTATAATGTGTTATGTTCCACTAATGAATGTTCCAAACTGGCAGTATGTTGGGGCTGGGGTTTTTTTTTGTTTTGTTTTGTTTTTTTTTAAATAGAATGAATCCAAATGCTTAAGTGATAGGCTGAGAACTGTTGGAAAGAAAGACTTCAGGTTCAGATCAGGTCACATCTGAGTCATGTCAGTGCCAACTTCCCAGAGATTTTTAGCAAGAGCTCACTTGTAAGGACTATCTTTATTCTGCAGGTGCCCTGAATTCTCTGCTGCTGCCTTTTTGCTGAGACAACAGGTTGTTAATTACATTGTTTGGTGGAAGAAATGCCTTAGGATTCCTTTGCTGTGAATGAAGGAATTGCTACCGTAGTTAAGGTAAACACCAGTAAATTGTTATAGGTGGTGGATACCCTCCCTTTTCTACAGGTGAAAGGCTAAAAGAGGAGCTGTTGTACGCTACTTCTATTGAAATAGATATTAAATGAAACAGTCTGCCCATCCTAATGTTTCCTGGGTGATAAGGTAGTTGTGATACCTAACTTTATGTAGGATATTGAAATAAATGCATTTAAAATGCCTTTTAAAAAAAAAAAATTTCCATTCCAATTTCTTGAAGGAAAGTCAGCAGGGGTTATTGTGGAAACTAGCACTATTTTTCCATTGTCCTTTTCCTGTTAATCAGTACATAGCACTACTATTAGGTCACAGGAGTTCTCCTACACCAGGATTCATTTGGTGGAAGAACTGGTAGGGTGCCAATCACAGTTCCCAGGGTCTGAGCTGGCTGGCCTTGTGTCCAGTCTCAGCTAGTCCGGAGCAAATGTTACTTTGGTTTGTGCCAGCTGGCCCTGGTCCGTGGGGTGGAGAATGCTGGACTGCAGAAGGAGTAGCATACGAGCTGGTTATTCTGTCTCTATGCTTGTAGGGAGATTTCTCTCCCTTCTGTGCTGCAAGAGTGGGGCTGAATCCATCGAGTGTTAATGTCAAATTAAGCCTCACTTTTATTGAAAACAGGAGCATTAGAAACATCTTTACAAGTGTTTCTAAATACTTGTTTTAAAAAAGTCTGTTTATTGTGAGCAATACCCTTCTTTATTTCACTTAGGTGGAAAACAATACAGATATGCTTAATATTCATTGCTTATTTTCCCAGGTTTGTATAATAAACAGATCTGCAGATAGGAAAATGAGGGTAGAGGTCTACACATCTTTTCAAAAAATTTTTTTTTTTGTATGTGTGAATTGTCGGAGAGCCTATAGGCAACTGATACTTCGTTTCATAGGAACAGATGGAGAGGCAGCAGGAGAGAAAGAAGAGGCAGCGTGGTTGCAAGTGGTACCCTGCATTGTAATTTCAAGTCAGTTTTAAGTAATGTGCTTCTAGTGCATGTACATTTAAAAAAACTCAACAAAACAACAACAAAACACCACCACCCAAAAACCCCAAAACAAAAAAGCCCCCACCAACCCTCCTTGGCAGTACTAATAAATGAGTTGAATGTTTTATTGAAAACATATACAAAACCATACTCCAGTTATATGACAAGGAAGCATGCTAGAATAAAGAGTACCCAAACACTTTCCTTCTAATACGTTAGCTGGAGCAGACCTCTAGTGCTTGGCTGAACCCATACATTTGGACAGCATTTGTCTGTCACTGAGGTTGATTACATAGTGCCAATGCTTACATTTTAAACTGCTGTGTTAGAAAGTATTCATTCTTTAGAACATGGAAGTGGCTGAATTGCATTATATTGAGATTTTTATGAATCTAATGAGGGGGCTTATCTAGAGAGTACTGAACTGGTTGTCTATTAAGTGGTCTGTTTAGCCCAGTAATTTGCATTCAAAAGTGGCCATGAGAAGATGGTTCAGGGAAAGTTGGAATAAAGCAAACACTTGGTCCCCTTTTCCACTTTCCTAGCTTCCAAATATTTGCAGCTCAGGGAATTCCTGCTCTGGCTTCTCTGTCGAGAAACTTCCAGTGGATCTCTTCTGTGGTATTTTTTCAGCGTCCCACTGAAACCATTTTTGAGTTTCCGGTGTCCTTTGACAGGGAATTCCATCACTTGTAGAACTTTTTAATTTTATTGTTGAAACTGGCTTCTGCTAGTTTCACATAATGGCTCTGGCTTAGATGGGAGTAAACCGTGAACAGTTCATGTCATCTCCTCCTTTCTCCATCATTTGTAGACCTTGTAACTTCAAGGTCTGTGACTTCTTTCTGTCTTTTTTACAGACTGAAGAGTTCAAGCCTCCTCAGTTGCTTCTCATGTGGAAGCCCTTTCATATCTTTGATCAACTTTTATGGTCCTTCTCTGAACACTTAAAAAATATTATACTTGGTTTTGGGGAGTTGAGGGGAACAGAACTGCACAGTGTTAAGGTGTAGAAGTACTATTGGTACTGTGCTGATCATATGATACTATAATAATGGTTTCTGTTTTGTTCTCTATTCCTTTCCTAGTAACTCGTAACACTTCATTTGCCTTTTTCCCTGGCTACCAAGCAGTCTTGTATTCTCTTTGACGCTAATCAGAATTAATCAGTACTTCTTTTACCTTCTTTAATCAATATCTGTTTTGTTATGTGGTATATTATTCACGCTGAGAAAAGTGTAACATGGAAGCCTGTGGCATACGTATAAAGCATATGTATAACCAATAAAATACTCCTATGTGACAATATTGAAAACGTATTCGGGGTCTGAGTATGTTAACACTTGAGAATCTGAAAGACTTGTATTGCAGCAGTATGTTGTTTCTTAAAACAATTACCAGAAAGGCTATAAAACTTAAACGTTAATACCGTCAAATAAAAAGCAACTAGTGTTGGAGGGAAACAGTGAATTATTACAGAGCCTTAAACTGTTCATCATATTAAACGTCTTTACTTGTTACATAACCAACACGGGAAGGTTGGTGGCATGGGAGAAGCCTGACTGGTACAGTGTGATAAATGCGTGATTAAGCCCAACTCTGCATATGGGCTGTTTCAGGACAGAATTCCTTGAGTCTTGGATGAATTCCTGAGTGATAGCAGTCAGAGCCAAAAGTAATTAGGACAAAAATCCAGGCTTATTATATGTAAAATTGAAAGGAAGAACTTTGACTACTATATTTTTCTGCTTTCTTTGCCCCAAACTGAGAACAGTAAATTGTGCAGAACTTGTCAAAACAGAACATTTTCTTGGAGGAAACAGAACTTCAGCTTTGTTATGAATTTGATTTTTTTTTTTTTTTTAAACAACAGTGAGAAGATACTTCTCCTTACCAACACAGTACACTTTTCTACATAGTTGTTTATAAAAGTATGTATGGCAACAATGTCGTTAACTACTGGAAGTTTGTAATAGTGAGTGTGGTAAATAGGCGTAGTCAGTAATGTGAGGGAACCTGTTCAATGTTTTGCGTGATTGGCATTTTTCCTGGTTGACCGATCACCTTGTTTTGAAGAAAAGTCCTTTTACAGAAATTTATGTGGGTGGGAATTGAACAGGACACTGAATCTAAGTAAGGAATTGAAAAGCACTTGTGGAATGTGTATTCTTTTGGAAGAGGGAAGTCTTAATTTGTAGATGAAAATACTTTGTGTATGTGTGACCATACTTTGGATGTTTCCTTTTGTTTTTCTAAGTGCAGTCTGGTACTGACTGAATTAGTTAATCCCACCATTGTGAAATAAGGAGGAGTTAGTTGCTGTTTTGTCAATGCAATACATCATAGCTGAGTCCTAAGAACTTTGCCTACTTGCAAGATGTTCATTCCCTCTCAGTGGTGGAAAGTTAAATTTGGAAAACTCTTCCAAGTGTATTTTTGTTCTTTAGCTATAGTAGAGATTGTGACTTAGTAGACAGGAATCAGGTATGAGAAAGCAATTCTTTACATTAATGACATGTAAGTTTGCTATGTTGTGATGAAGGATCAGTGTGCATGTGTTACTAGTGTCCTAGTCATGTTTTTGAAGATATTTGTAGCCATGTTTAATATAAGATCTACTTGAGATTTAGATCAGTTTATTTTCTTTTTTCTTTTTCTAGTATTGTATGAACTTCTACGTAGGTCATAATATTTATAGTGGGAATAATCATTTTCTGAAGAGAAGAACCCAACCCTATAACTTAATGTGAAAATATGATGGACATTTTCAGTTGTGCTTAACATTTCTAGCTTTTGGTCTATCGTTACAAAAGTAACAAGAAAAATAAAACTAATTAAAAAAAAAATTGCTAACAGCGCCTGCTGTCTTGTCATTTAGATTTTCCAAATAAAATTGAAGGCTGCATGAATTGCAGGCTTAAAAATTCATTTTGAAAGTTCAAGAGTGGTAACAGTATATCTCTGGGTGATAGCAGTATGCGTTTTGAAGTTTAACATTTGAACTTGAGCTGTAAATTCATGTTGACTCTGGAATGTATATTTAAAGTAAGCTTTCCCACAGAAGACCTTAAAAACATGTCCTTTGGCCTGTTGGCAGGAGCATAACTTCATGTATATTCCAGTAATATTATAAATGTAAATATTATTTTGAAGCAGATACTGCCAATATAAAAAATATTTTTGTTGATGTTAGAGCTGGTATAACTTAAATATAATGAATTTAATTGTCTTGGATAACTTTATCCTGCAGTT
The DNA here is from genome assembly GCF_000699105.1 of Pygoscelis adeliae. Lineage (NCBI taxonomy): Eukaryota > Metazoa > Chordata > Aves > Sphenisciformes > Spheniscidae > Pygoscelis > Pygoscelis adeliae. The sequence continues at coordinate 9,808,537 of NW_008824053.1, read as the reverse complement.
ATGTTTAATATCTCTTCTTGAACCAAAAATAATCAGACCAGATCTTTCTGGACAATGCTATCGACTTTTAAATATAGAAAGTATAGTAGTTGTGTGTCCTATGAAGTACTGTTTCGCAGTGACTTAGATGTATCTCTAACGGAAGCCAGATATTTTTGTAAAGCATGACTATACCTATCCCACTACATTTCTTCCTTTTTAATCTGTGAGGAAATGAAAAGTCAATGAGTCTTTTTAATGTAAGCTTCAATCGCCAGTGAATTGCATTAAACTGCACTGTTGCATGTGCCTCAGGAAAGAAATTATGATGGATGTAGTACACAAACTGGTAGATACTTCGGGGTGCATTTCAATTTGAATCTTTTACAAGTGGAGTGTCTCAAAGACATATGGTATGCAGTATGAAAATATAAAATAAGTGTGCCTAGTTACTCAAGTATGCTGTTTAACAAAGTTAATGTCAGTGTCTATTTTAACTTTATAATTCTATTAATTCTTTTAAGTTTTAATGTGGTATTTCGTTTTCTTTTATGATTATTTAGGTGTAAAATCAGCCCCAGAATCCTTATGTACAATGAGCTTTTTAATTCTATCACAGTAGCAGCATGTTTCTGCAGAGAACTGAAATAAAAATCTGATAAATTTGGGTAGTTACTTGGGTACGAAGTGTGTGACTAAACGAAGGTTTTCTTTTAGGGCCATTGACTGATTAGAAAGAACTGTTATGCTCTGCAGGTTTCACTTTGCATTTTCTGTTAAATGTATAAAAAAATTTCAACTATTTGTTGTTTCTGTTGTAAACTCTAAAATTTATTTCTGTATATGAGACCAGCTACTGAATATTTCTGTAGTGAAATTCTGTTTAATGAATTAATGAATGGGGTTTGAATGTACAAGGTCTTATTCACAGTCCAAAAGTATAAACGTAGCCCAGTCAACAACTACATACAGTTAAAGATGATGGGGAGAAAAGTCATTGTCAAAATTTTTTTCTGTGGGAAAATAATGGATGATCTTACGGGAAATTTTACCGTTGTACATGGATGTGCTTTCTTCAAACCATTGTAGACAATGTCAATTTATTCTATTCAATAATGTCGATTTGCAAATATTATGATACTTAATTGTGAAAGAGCTTTTTCTGGGGAGGGATTTGGCTCCTCTGCCTTGACATTTACATGCACATGTGTATTTATAGTTGTGATCTGTCTGGAATTTGCCTTTGTGGTTTTGTTTGCTCTTTAACTTGTTCTGTGATCTAGTCCTGTCTTTTTCAGCTTTGTTTCTGAGGTTTAATAGGTGAGCATTGCAGAAGAAACGGCTTAATTTAAAGGAAATAATGAGCATTTTTATTCAACTTCAGATATTTCAGGGAATAATAACACTGTTCTGCTTAGAAGCTTTTCCTTAAAATAACGTTATATTAGTGCTAATTTATGATTAATCTAAAATTTGAGTTCAGCGTAACTAGTACTGTGAATGTTTCCTTAATTTATTTCAGTTGTTCTTATAAAGGCTTCTTTAAAGAAAGCAACTAATTCAAAGTTAACATTATCAGTGCAACTATTCTAAGACCTGGAAGTGGTATGATCTTGCTCCCACTGTTCTGCTAAACTTATGATGTGTAGCACTTGTCCGTGAGTTAAATTATGGTTGTTCAGAGAGAATAATGGGAAAGATATGTGGAAGCAACAATTAATTCACTGAAATGCTAACTCAGGTGGAATGCTGAATATGAGTAGTCAAACTCAGTCTCAGAAGTGAAGGTGAGCTGTTGAAGGAACAATTTTCAGCTTCCTAGTGTATATTTCATAAACATTTTTAGATTAAAAAATGAAGTCTTGTGTTACAAAAGTGAATGTCACTTTCTTGTTTTTGATCAAAGAACATAGAAAATCCTCTGTAGATAAGAGTGGGCTTGTATTAGGCAAGTTCTGTATGGTTTCAAAATTTTATTCAGTCTTCCTGAGAATTAATAAAATTCTTCTAATAAATTGTCTATTCGGCTTTTTAGTAATTTGTTACAGTTGAAGACACACCAATTTTTTTCCCCAGTCAACTTTAAAAAACTTGAACTGAAATTCCAATTTTATGTATTTGTTTTTGAATTTGGACTGTAACAAATAACACTGATGTAAGGAAGCGCTGAACAAATACAGGCTGCTAACTTTCTCAGTGCATATTAAGAGTACCCTAAAGTAGCTTGTAAGAACAGGAAGACAGGTCTGAGACTGCCTAGTTTGGCAGAAAATTGGTTTACAGAACTGACCATAAGCAAAAGCTTCATAGATACCACTTGATAACTACAGTGATAAAAGCTTTTTTCCTCTGTATCCGTGAAATGGAATGCAGCTGTTGTATTTGAAGACTGTGTAAACAAAGAACTGATGATATAGATGGTTAATTGGTTCGTAATGTGATATATCAGTCAGAGAAATGTTGATGTGGTAGAATGAGGAAGAAAGGTAGCTAATTGATGGTGGTTTTTTTTAATCTATTATGTTTTTGAGGTGGTGTCACAGCCAAGTGCATTACTGGATATGTATGTCTGCGAAGTTGCTTAGCACTCATTCAGGAGGACTCTTAATTGAAGTCTTAGATTATGGCCTTACTAATTTTATAGATGCATAGTTTAGTGGCTTGCTTCTGGGAGGCTTGAGTAAGTTGCAGGATGCACTACTGCTGGCTTGTCACAGCTGAGGCCAGCCTTGGCTACATGGCATCTATTGGGTTGTGTCCTGTTAATGCTCCCTAAACAAATCAAATCACAGCAACCACCCCTCCTTTAAGTAAAAGGTAAAAGTCCAAATAGAGGATGAGCACGCATCCCAGTATGCCACAATTAGAACTGTGCGTGAGCAGATGGGCGTACAGTGCCGGTGCCTCATGGAACTTGGACACCAGGTGTCAATCTCTGCAGTAAGAGGTGACTGAAATGCAAGGACTCTGGGAAATGGGCTTACTGACAAAATGCCCCATGATGTTTCTAAGTTTTACTACGAAAGAGGAAGACCTCAAGGTAGAAATACAGAAACTTGTAAAGAAAAAACAATCCCATAAATGAGTTCATCTGTTGCACACTAGGTGATGACCTTATCTGTTTTTGTAGGGGATGCTTATTCAGCCAGTTAAACAAAAAATAAAAATCTTATTCAAACATATTGGAAGCGGAATCTTTTCACAGCCTAGAAGAGTTTTTTAAATACTTCCACTTCTAGGTGAATATGGTAACAGGGAAGATAGGACTATAGCAGTAAAACTAAATATGTAGTTCTTTTTTTAAAAAAGAACTGTTTATCTGTGCTTATTTTAAGGGACTGCAATGCCAGAAGTCCTTGTTGTGGAGAGTACATGAAGACTTTTCCTTTCTTCTCTTTTGTTAATAACTCTGAAGAGGAATGTGGGATAAAATAACAAAATGAACAATAAAGAATTGCAAAGATCACATATTCAGAGTTCTGAAAATCTAGCAGCTATGATTTATTATCTGTCCTTGAAACCGCTCTAATACTAGAAGATTGGAAGATGTAAAAACTTACCACACTTACTAGATGGATTTCACTGTCTGATGAAAGTGCTGGTATGATTGGATGTACCCAAATGATTATTAGATGTTCATCTTGTGCACGCTAGTCTTTTTCTTTTATTATTATTATTATTATTATTAAAAGTTTTCACTAATTCTGAGAGTCATATCTCTCAATCTATTACAAATTGTTTAAAGAACTCGATAAGCATGTGAGAGGAACTGCAGCCTACTTGTATTTCCAAAAGATCTCTGATTATATGAAAAAAGGAAGGTCTCAGCATGGAGAAAAAGAAGGAACATGCTTTCTGGAAGGAGGTGCTCCAGTTATCCCATCAGCTCCTGGAAGATAGGAGATTCCAGACTGTAAATTCATTCTGACATGAAGATCTAGATCTAAGGAAGACACATTTTACGCTGAGGGTGGTGAAGCACTGGCACAGGTTGCCCAGAGAGGTGGTGGATGCCCCATCCCTGGAAACATTCAAGGTCAGGTTGGACGGGGCTCTGAGCAACCTGATCTAGTTGAAGATGTCCCTGCCCACGGCAGGGGGGTTGGACCAGATGACCTTTAGAGGTCCCTTCCAACCCAAACTATTCTGTGATTCTATGATTCTATGATCTCATGCAGGGCAGGAAGTAGAAGTAATGTAGTCATTGCTGTACATCTCGCTCAATCTTAAGTAATTTCATTTTTAGGGAATAACTTAACTAATTAGGGTATAACTTGGTGCTTTTGCCAGAATAGCATGTTCCCCTCTGTAGGGAGATAAAGGATGCCTGAGCACTTACTCACTGTGATTGTCAGCAAAAAGTCTCAGTGTAACTTTTGTTGTTAACAGAATTTGTTCTGTAAGTTTTGACATTTGGGGGGAATAAGCTTTCGACTTAAGAAGAAATCGTGACTATTGGGTCTTTTAATGAAACCTGGGAAATTAATTAGTATGTTTTACAAAATGGGGTGGGGGAGGAGGGGAGCACCAAGCCTTGCTAATTGCAGCTCCTCGAGTATTCTTTTGATTTTTAAAAGGAGAGTTAAGTGTTTAATACAATACTCTCAAAGGGGAAAATTTCTTATACCTTGTTTTTTAAACTAGTGTATGCACCCTCTGCCACTTCGATCGACCAGAGGTTTTGAAAAACATAATGAAAAATACAGTCCTGAAACTAGTCTGACCTGTTGCTGTTCTGACAATTCTAATTTATGACAGCACAGTGACACAAATATCATGGGGTCCTTCTCGGATACTCACTGGTGGGAATACTTCAAGTGATGTAAGTTATGACCCTACCAGAGGTTGCTCAAACCCCATACCATGGGAGCACAGCAGAGCATAACAGCTCCTTGTACTGCTAGTTTCGCAAGAGAATTTAAGGCTGCTCTAAATCTTATTCTGTCATAGTGATGAAGTTTGTTTGCTGTTGTAGTTCAGAGTATCGTAACTGCTGGGTTTGGATGGTGACTTGTCATATTTGCAACCATTTCTTGAGCGTAGTAAGGTTAAAACTGCCCACTAAAACGTGTACGTAAAGTAGCTTCTTAGGGAGTGGTATTATATCTTAAATGAAATCAATTGAAGTCCTGTTTTAATTCAAGCTATTGTACCTACCACTTTCAGGAAATAGTGAATATGGGATATGGGTCTACAAGAATGTATCTGAAATACTAATTGTAAATTAACAAAAGTAGCACTTTTTAAAGAAAGATAAAAAGGGTGATTAGTAAAAGACTAGCTTTATTCCATGTGAAGCTCAGCAACAACTTCCTCCTTCAGCTGTAAAGATAATTGATTCTGTAACCTCGTGGCTCCCAGTGTTCCAAAAATGCAAGTAAGTCCTGAGAGATTTGGTGACAAGGGGAGCTGATTCCTTCTTTTAGTACCCCTTGGCCTCTGTTACATTTGAAATAATAACTACAGAAACATAAAAGTTCTTGCTTTCTCAAATATTGTGATGAAATCTGATCTTTATTCTGTCTTCATCTTTCCCACCCGTATTCCAAGGGGAATGTAAAAAAAATAATAATTAAGCAAATCCTGGATACATTGAGGGAATCTAGTCAATTCTGTTGCAGAAATTAGAAAAGAATAGATATGATGTGAGGACTAGGGGGACGACACATGTTTTAAAAAAAAAAAAAAGGGGGGGGGAAGTCCCAAATCTTTTTCTAGTACTCTCTGTTTAAGGTGAAATTTTCTGTCTCTTTCTGTTCAGCCCACTTTTAAGTTAGAGCAGGTTCTGGAAAACAACTTCAAATATAATGCTCCCTGAGTCAGAAGGTTAGTGTTTTCCACTTGAGTTTGGTCCTTTGGCTGCTATATGCTGCCTTTCTTAAACTTTTTTTTATCGTTAGAAGGAAGGCAATTGAGCCTAATTGTCTTCATACAAGTAACTTCATAATTGAGCCTAGAAATATCTTCATACAGGTAACTTCTAGATATGACCAAAACTGGTGTATTTTAATACTTTGTTCCAGGGAGGAGTTATTTTTCAAGCTATGCTAGTCAGTCTTGAAGTTTATTGCCACACTAACAAGTAGGGATAATTTCTTGACCTATAGCTCTTAACTAAGATCCAAAAGAAATCTTGCAGGCTGAAACGTCATACCATTCCCTTTGCAGAGCATGAGAAATACTTCAGTAGTAAAATTTGCACTATGTATTGTAAAACACATGTGTTAGGAACCAGGTATTTTTCTGTTATTAACATCTCATCAGATGAAAGCTATTTGCTTGATATATTACCATATTTGTATAATAGTCTTGATATTGCCTCTTATGTAGAAGGAGGCCGGGGCGGGGGACATAACAGTTTTGGTCTGCTTTGAGTGGCTTCAGTTGTGGTAAACTGAGTGGTATTTTTTGCTCAGATTCGATTTCTTGCTGCTTAATAGTACCTGGCTGCAGTCAACTGTGCTTGAGGGTGGCTTAATTTTTTTTTTTTAAAGAAATGAAGTTATGCTTTCTGAAGCTTTGTAGTTAACTTGGGTGTAAAATACTTCATAGTCTTTGCTGGAAAGGATACAAATCCATGTTGATATATTTGGAAAACAGTTATATGTACGGCTGTCTCTATAGAAACTGTGAAGTAAAATGCTGTAGTTACTTTATATGGGCTACTGCATTTCTGTTAGGACAGTTATGTCTTTAGAGCTGCCTGGATTCAGCCCTGGTGGTGAAAGGCTTCACACTATTAAACCTTTAAACTTTCTAGTTGCTTGAGAAGGGAGGAGATAGAAGTTCATAACTTTCTGTGTGTGTGTGTGTGCGCGCACGTGCCGTGCGTGTGTGTGAGAGAGAGTGAAAGCTGTGCAGACCGTTCAGCTGGGGCAGTCGGGGAAGTGACGTCCTGTGTTATTTGTCGTTCTAGAAAGAGCGGAGACACGTACTGTAGATGGGAGGACTCTAAAGTGGGCTGTGTCTTGTCCAGTGTGTATAATTATTTATAAATGAGCAACAGGGGAAGGAATGAACTACGGAGAAGCTGTCTAGTGTTTCTTTAATGTGTCGGACAATTTGTTGATTTGTAACAGTTCTGTTTGTTTCAATTCCAAATTTGATTTTTATTTTTCCTTCTCTAGCATCTCTACGTTGCTAAGACACTGGACACTGCTTTCTTTATAGCACGGAAAATCTGAATTCCTCCGACGCTCAGGATGGGGAAAGATTATTATTCTATCCTGGGAATTGAAAAAGGGGCTTCTGACGAGGATATCAAAAAGGCTTACAGAAAACAAGCGCTTAAATGGCATCCAGATAAGAACAAATCTCCCCACGCAGAGGAAAAGTTCAAAGAGATTGCAGAAGCTTACGAAGTGCTGAGTGATCCCAAAAAGAGAGACATTTATGATCAGTTTGGGGAGGAAGGTATGTATGTCTCTGTTATACTCTAATCGGTCACTTTCATTATGTTGAATGAAGCAAAATAAACATAGATGATGCATGAAAACTGATGTGTTGATTTTTAGGCAATGTATTTGTACTGCTTGGAAGTTTGACTCATCAGCTTTTTTAATGTAAAATGTATTGCAGAGTTTTAATGCTGATTTAGTTTTAATTTCTTATTTTAATGTGTTTCTATGGTTTTTTAAAAATCCCAAATACTTGACAGGCAAAAAGTTACTGAATTGAAAAAGTTTGTATGACCCACAAATATCTTTCTGGGATCTCTTACTGCTGTCTTCCCTTGCCTTAGCCCTTTTTGAGGTGCAGTTGAAAAGATACGTATTCTTTTCTTAAATTTTGCTAAAGGGCAGTCTGCTTGATCCAGGCAGGGCACTCCTTCTGAGCAGAAGCCCAGGTGTCCAGTCCATAGTTGTCCTTGGCTTCTTGCCTGGAGAGGAAAGAATTTGGCTGATGTCATGAAATACCAGAACAATTTTTTAGCTTTAATTGTAAACAGTGATAACATGCCAAGAGAATGAGGCCTCGGAAATGTCATATTTATCCTAAAATGGTTATCTGAAGAGGATGACTTTTTTTTATTTTTGACCAACACGACTTTCAGTCTTAATGATTGAGCAACAGAGGAAGTCATTAACATCCCTCCCCTTAAATGGACAGTATCAGAAATTCCATGTGAAATAATTACTTCTGTTGTGACAAGTAGGTCCACTCCCTCATTGCCATTCACTCAGGGACATGTTTTTTACTAATATAAAGGAGGACACTTAAATAGCAGTACTTTGGGGAAAATTGTGTGTTCTTATGAATGCATAATAAAATTTGGTCCTCTGTCATCCGTAGGACTTAAATCAATTGTTAACATCCATAAATTCATGTAGAAGACTTTCAGCTTCTACAGAGGATGCATTTTTTTTGGTCTTTTGTTCCATTGCATGTGATCAAAGCTTTAGTGCTGTTATTGAAACATTCCAGGAAAAAAAGTGTTCATGTAGATACCAGAGGCCTTTGTTGCCTCTTGGGTCTTTTGCCTTCTTGCACTTCTTCCTTCTCACCCCCTGCCTCCTTTCTGTGTGTCATTATAAACCTGTTTACTCTGTGGATTCATCTGCATTTTAGATTCCTGTGCAGCAGCTCATCCTAACTACTTTCCCAAAATACCGTGTTAGTCACTTCTACCAAAGAACTTGAAGTAAAGCATATAAAGCAATGCAGCTTTTGGCATCTGAGTATTGCATGCTTGAAGACTCAAGGTTCAAAACATAGATTTCTATTTCTATTTATATTCTATTTATTTGGGGCATAATGTTAAACCAAAGTATGAATTTTTAGAATGGTGAATCTGGAAATACCTCCTGATGCCTCAGTTGCTCTCTGAGCTCTTCAATTGCATCTGAGAGTGTAACTAGTTGTTGTGAGGGAAGGGCAGGGGGTGGGGTGGGAGGAAGGAGGAAACTTCAGTGTTTTTACAGCCAGGAACTTGATGTACCTTCAGTAACTTTTGGCTAGCTGTTCCAGGAGGGTGTCCTCCTAGTATCACAAATTGATTCCACTGATCTGCTTGTTTGACATTAACAGTACTGTGACAGAAGGATGTACTACTACATGTTGCTAAGTACTTTTAATATGGTCTGGTATTGAGCTGGAGAAAGCATTCTCATTCTAATGTCTTACTTGGTTACTGTTGATAACCAGCATTAAGCTTATGCATAGAAGGTCTAAAACACTGAGCCAAAAAAAACCCCAACCCAAACCCCCTCTTTCAAATTTAGGGAATGCATGCGTCATTATTGTAAGCCTTCATGTTTCTATGGCTATGGAAGTAGGATAGCAGCTGTAGCGCTGAGCTGCTGTAAGATTGAAAAAGATAAAACAAAATAACCAAACATTGTAAGTTTAGAAATAAAAGCCTCTTAAGACGACTTTCAGTCTTTCATCTTAAAGGTTTGAGAAGATATCCTGAAATGGTCAGTGCAGGAGAGCACTAACTATTACGAGGAAATACTTAGAGATCACCTGTTGGGAAAGAGGCATTTAAGAAAATTGATTTTAGCTGGATTTGGAATGAAAGAGCAGGAAGTACAAGGGACTGTCCAGTGGGAATTGTAAGGGAAATCTTACCAGGAAGAAATGAGATGTAGATCTCTCCTTGTGGAAGATAGAAGAGAAAAAACAAAGCTATTTGAGAACTTTCTAATTTTTTGCATAGCAATGGTGACAGTATATACAAGATTTTTGTACCCAAATGGGTCTCAGGAACTTCCAAGCTATTTTTATTTGTGGCTGCATTGAAAAGAGTTCCCAGGTTTCTTACCTATTTTATATCATAGGAACATAAGCTGTGATAAGTTTGGGATTCTAAACTGAACGTTAAGGAAGCATACGGCTGCTTGACTATTGGCATGTTACCTTTTACTCAAACTGAACTGCAGGAAAACAGACGTAAAGCTAATTAACACTGAGTTAAACCTGAGCTATGCAGACTACGGAAAATGTTGCATATGATACTGCATGATTTTCCCCAGAAGTGATCTTGAAGAGGGTTGCAACTCCCAACAGACTTTGGCAGAACAAGAAAAGATCAAGTCAAGCGGACCTGTCTTCTGTTTTAAGATGCTAATTCTTTGAATAACTGGCTTCAATCATATGAAATAAAATTGGCAGTGTTAGAGTATTTGTTCTTCTGAAGTAAAGTCATTCTACAGCTTCAGAAACTTTGTTGCTGTTCAAGCTATTGAATTACTAGTTGGTACTGCATAGTCTGATGGTGAGTCCTGATTGAAAAGGAGACCTTTCACTCTACTGCAAAGACCTTTTTGACTCATCAGTTCTGATATCATTACACTCTACAAAAGGAAGGCTTATACTAATATTTGATTTGTTTTTGACTTTGCTTATTTGTCTTATTTAGGTCTGAAAGGAGGAGCTGGAGGACCTGATGGACAAGGTGGTACCTTCCGGTACTCCTTCCATGGTGACCCACATGCTACATTTGCAGCTTTCTTTGGTGGCACAAATCCTTTTGAGATCTTCTTTGGAAGGAGGATGCCTGGTGGCAGAGACACTGAAGACATGGAGGTGGATGGTGATCCATTTGGATCCTTCACTAGTTTTAGTATGAATGGTTTTCCAAGGGAAAGGAATACAGTTGGTAGCCAATTACGTCGCAAACAAGATCCCCCTGTAATCCATGAACTTAAAGTGTCATTGGAAGAGATCTATCATGGCTGCACAAAAAGGATGAGGATTTCACGTAAAAGGCTTAACCCAGATGGTAGAAGTGTCCGAACAGAGGACAAAATTCTTACTATTGAGATAAAAAGAGGATGGAAAGAAGGCACCAAAATCACTTTTCCTAAAGAAGGTGATGAAACACCCAACACAATTCCAGCTGATATTGTTTTTATCATTAAAGATAAACCTCACTCTCACTTCAAGAGAGATGGATCAAATGTTATCTATCCTGTTAAGATCAGCTTAAGAGAGGTAAGTTTCTCTTTTGGTAGAATTCTAAATGTTTAAACCTGTTACAATATGATAAAATGGCTACGCTGTACAAGCTGTATGGCAGCAGTAAAGTTTTGGGTTGTTTTGGTTTTTTTTTATTAAATAGAGTTTCACTCTTGTAAAGTTAACATGTGGCTGCAGAGCACAGTTATTTATAGTGGAAGCAATAGCTGTTTTGATAAAAATGGAGTATTATTTCAAGCCGTTTACTATAGAGGTGAAAGAGAATGAGGGTGGAAGGGTAAAAGTAAAGGTTGATATGTCTTAAATCTTCATGCTTTTACCTTTCTGGCTAAATATATATTAGGCTGAAGAAACAAACACAAATACAATTAACAAATACATCCAATATAGTATGCTCCTTACTGCTGTGATATGATTGCTACTTCTGTAGAACAAAGTAGAAATGTCTTAAATATTTTCACTGCCAACAAGTTCTAAGTCTGCCTTTTTATGTCATAAGTTATTTCAGTGTGATTTCAAAGTACATAGAGATTGATTTCATGAGGCTAAATTATTGTGAACAGGTGTTATAGGAGCTATATATAACAACAAAAATGGTATAGCTTTTTAAAATTCCGTTCCAAGTCAAAACACATAGGCTTTTAAAAGAAAAAATCAGACATGAGCAGAGTTCTTAAGGGTCTGAAGCCACAACATGGTCATCATTTAAAAGATAACGTAGCTGAGTGTGTGTGATGTTTTTTTCTTCTTAATTAGCATTAGGTGGAGAAATAAGCTCTTGCTTGCATTATAAGCTCTTTGTGTATGTTATGAGCTCCCTTCTTAAAGGATTCTTAACTAAAAATACATCTGAAGTGAGGTGAGGCACCTAAAACAGGATGAGGGGGGGAGAAAAGACAATATTTAATGTTGATGTGGGTAATATAGTTCCTTCATAGATAAAAGTCTATTTAGACTCATTGCATTGTTATGTAAATTGCACATTATCAGTATAGACTTAAGTGTGCTGAATCAGGTGAAGTTCATCACCTTTAAAAATAACCTTTTAATCAGCTTTAAATCACCTAAGTTAATTCATTTGAATGAATCAAAATGTTATTGTCAGACATCCTAGTAATGAAAACAAACCATTGGATAAAGCAGGAGAAGGTCTGTGATGTTTTAATTTTGGTGCACCAAATAATTGTGTGATTTTCTTTGAGCATCACAAATGCTCACCTAAGACAGCTGTGAAATTTGATATACCTCTGCTTATAGACGCTTAAATGTTGTTCTGCAATTTGATATAATATAGGTTGATAGTGTATTAAAGTAAACCCCTGTGCAATGTAAATAAACAAAAAATGGAACAGGACTCTAAATTTCCAATGGAAACTGAGAAGCTGGACATCTCTAGAGAAGTATGAGTGAAGAGTTCACTCTGTGCTCAACTTCAACCTTATTATTTGATAAAAGTCTTTGAAGGATATGTAAGCTCAATTACCCTCCAGTGGCCATTGCGTACGATTGGTAAATTCCATGATATTCAATGACAAATCGAAGCCTTCCCTTTTTGAGAGGAACACTGTATTTGAATTTTCACATCTCAGTAGTGCACAGTGGAAATACTGCTTAGAATGCTAGTCTTTTCTAAATAATCCAAAGTCAGTTGTAGGTACAAATAAAGTTCTGACCTATTTCTTTTTCTCATGATACAATCTTTCTTTAGGCTTTGTGTGGCAGCTCTATCAATGTGCCAACAATAGAAGGAAGAACCATACCCATGACAGTAAATGAAGTTGTAAAGCCTGGGATGAGAAGAAGAATTATAGGATATGGTTTGCCGTTTCCCAAAAATCCTGACCAACGTGGAGACTTAATTATAGAGTTTGAAGTAATTTTCCCAGATAACATTTCTCCAGCATCAAAAGAAGTACTTAGGCGAAATCTTCCAGTTTCATAAAACGAAGACTCTGTATGTCAGCTGTTTAAATAGGACACTGGAAATGCAGAAGACTGGCAAGTCTGTGCTTTAAAAGTGCAATCTGTAACAACTAGTGGAATATTTGTTTTTTTGTTTTGTGGGACGGGTGGGGGGGGAAATACTGTAATGCTGCATGAGAAGAAAAGGGTTAAGTACAAGTCATACAGGTGACTTCTGCAGTAAAATTTACAGGGAAAACCACTCATTTTATTTTACATCTTCCTAATCGGAAAAATTTATTCATTATTTTGCCTAATGTAAAATGTAGTTGGTTTTTACAAAGTCAGTGCATATTTCTGATACAGTACTTCAGCCTCCAAGTACTTTATTTCTTATATCCCTACCCTACCTATAACATTACCCATTTATACAGAAATTGGAGATAGTAGTAGAAATACACAAATGTATAAATATTTTAAAGAGCAAAACATGAAAGGTATCATTTTGGTATGTTGCCTTCCACTGCACAAAGCATAGGCTGGGAAAATAGCTTGGACTCCTGAACCGCCCCCCAGTGGAATGAAAGCATTTTCTTTATTGCCTCAGAATGTGTGAGGACTGCATTACGAGTCTAGCAATGGCCATGTGGCTTGAGGAGCAAGAGTAGCCATTTGCTATGGGATAGTTCCTCAGCCTTCAGGCAGAACAGCAAGAGGGGATTCTACAAGTACGTAAACAGCAAATGGTGGGTCTGCTGTCAAATGGGGCAGGGAAGCTGGTGACAAATGACATGGAGAAGGCTGAGGTACTCAGTGCCTTCTTTGCATCAGTCTCTACCAGTAAGAGAAGCCTTCAGGAATTCCAGGCCCCTGAGACCAGAGGGGAAGTCTGGAACCTCAGTGGTGGAGGACCAGATTAGGGTGCGCTTAAACTGGAAGTCCGTGAGTCTGACAGGTTGCACCCCTAAGTGTTGAGGGAGCTGGCTAATGCCATTGCAAGGCCACTCTTAATTATCTTCGAATGGTCATGGAGACTGGGAGATGTTCTGGTAGACTGGAAAAGAGCAAATACCACTCCTGTCTTCAAGAAAAACAAGAAGGAAGATTTGGGGAGCTACAGGCCAGTCAGCTTCACCTCAATCCTTGGGAAGGTGATGGAGAAAATCCTTCTGGAAAGCATTTCCAAACACATGAATGACAAGAAGGTGATCAGGAGTAGTCAGCATAGATTTACAAAGGGGAAATCATGCTTGACCAAGCTCATTGCCTTCTACAGTCAGGTGACTAGCTTTGTGGATGACAGGAGAACAGTCCATGTTGTTTACCTTGACTTTAGTAGACAGACCGATAAAGTACAGGTTAGATAAGTGGAAAGTGAGGTGGATTAAAAACTGGCCAAATGAGTGGGCTCAGGGGGGTGTAATCAGTGGCACAAAGTCCATCTGGAGGCAAGTCAGTAGTGGTGTACCCTGTGTCTCAATACTGGGGCCAATACTATACAACATCTTCATTAATGACCTGGATTATGGGATGGAGTGCATCCTCAGCAAGTTTGCAGATCGTATAAAACTGGGAGGAGTGTCTAGTAACACCACATGATGTATCGCCTTTCAAAGGGACCTCAGTGGGCTGGAGAACTAGACAGAGGATTCTCACAAAGTTCAACAAGGGGGAATGCAAAGTCTTGCTCCCTGAGGAAAAACCCGAGGCACTAGTACACCCTGGGAGCTGACTGGCTGGAAAGCAGCTTTGCTGAGAAAGACCTTGGGGTCCTGGTGGACAACAAACTGACCGTGAGCCAGCAATGCACCCTTGTGGCAACAAAAGCCAAAGCTTTGCTAGCAGGTTGAGGGAGATGATCCTTCCTCTTTACTCTCAGCACTGATGAGGATGCATCTGGGGTACTGTGTCCAGTTCTGGGCTCCCCAGTACAAGAAAGGTACAAACTTCGTGGAGTGGGTCTAGCACAGGGCGATGTATGAGAGGCTGAGAGAGCTGGAGCTCTTCAACCTGGGGAAGAAAAGGCCTGGGGGGATCTTATCACTGCATATAAATACCTGATGGGAGGGAGTGAAGATGAGGGAGCCAGGCTCATCTTGCTAGCTCTCAGTGACAGGACTAAGAGGCAGTGGACACAAGTTAAAACACAGGGGATTCCATCTGAACACAAGGAAACACCTTTTTACTGTGAGGGTGGTCAAACTCTGGAACAGGTTGCCCAGAGAGGTTGAGTATCTCCATCCCTGGAGATACTCAAAACTCTCCTGGACATGGTCCTGGGCAGCCTGGTCTAGCTGACCATGCTTGAGCAGGGGTGTTGGACTACATGATCCCAAGAGGTTCCTTCCAACCTAAATGATTCTGTGAACTTGGACTTAGTGCTTTTCACTAGACAGTGCTATGGGCCATGTTCTGCAAATGAGGCTTAGCCCAAAGATGGGTGGTACTGATGTGACAGTTTGAATCCCTAGGGAGTAGGTCTATGCTTGAGTGGAAAGATGCACAAAGAACACTGTAAAAGCATTTGGCTAGTGCTGATCTCAAGTATTCATTATTTTCAAAGGCTGAACTTTACTCCCATGAAGAAGAAGGAAAAGCCCAGGTCCTAGCTAAAGGAGAGTTTGCTTAAGACACAAGGTGGGATAGGGGTTGCCCATAAACTTCCATATTTTTGAATTGAGTCTTTTTTGAATACAAATGAGAGTTACTTGTCTTTAGAGTTAAAAGGTGCATAGGGAAATGGAGAGCCCTCTGTAATAGTCTAGTTTTATAATACAGTAATAGGGCTGGTTCCCTTGATTGTGGCATGATTTTGGTGAAAGAAATGCCTTGCAGGCGTGCTTTATTACTTGAGTTTAAAACCATAATACAGTGCTTTAACAACACTTTCAAAGGGTTTTTTTTGGGGGGTTGTTTTTTTTTCATAAGAAAATATGTAAGATTTGCTGTCAGCCTTTTGCCTGTGGAAATTTAGTAGTTACCTGCTCTGTTAGGTAGCTTAAGAAACAGCAGTATTATCTTCATATATGTGATTTTCTGCAGGAAAGTAAATCATATGGAAGTTGGGATTTAATTTACAATAACTTTTTAATGAGCACAAGAAGAATCCCATTTCTGTTACTCAAAGAAATAGAACTTCTGGGAGACACTGTTCGAGTCAGTTTTTCAACTGCAGATCTCTTCATACAGTGTCAGTTAGTTGTAGTCCTAAATCTACAAGGAACTAAAAAATTGCTGGAGCAGTATAACAAAGGGAAAAAATTTGCTGCTTAGTGCTTATGCATATTGTTAACACTATATATTGTTTGTTCAAAAACCTCCCATTTCAGTATGTTCCGTATTGCATTTCTTATGTGGTTTTTAAGTAAAAAAGTGTAAAGTTCGTTTTTAACTTTCTCTTATCTTTTGTTATGATGGCAGATGCTGTAAGCTACACAACTTTAAAAGCATATCATCCTAAAATAGCTGTTTGTCAGTTTAAAAGCTAATGGAATTGAGCATTTTGTAATCCAGGATCTTGTAACCGTAGTCCAACTTGTTAAAAAAAAAGTTACAGCAACTAGGACTATTTTTTGTAACCATCTTCAGGTAAGAGGAGTAGTGTTAAATTGAGGAATTGCAGTATCTTGTGTATTTAGGGGTATATAAATATATATGTATAGCAAACTACACTTTTCCAACTGTTTTCATGCTCAAAATACAGAACTATAGGACTGGTATGAAATGCTTGTATTTCTTTTCTTATGGAGATGTAACAAAGTATGTGTTTCAGAAAATAGCATGAGGAATTACTTCAAAATATGAGAGGGGGCATTAATATCTAGCTAGTACAGGATTCACAAAAATTAATATTTTTCTAATCAAAAATGTGCTTAAAAGCTATGTTTTAAAAACAACTTGATTATTTAATAAAGGCTACTTGGGAGAAAGAGGCAAATACTCAGTCACCTACTGTATCGCTACTGAAATACATGGAAATAAAATGGACATTCATGAAGTTGGGACAAGAAGGATATTTTGATCTCCTGAAGGTTGCTTAGATGCCATAGAAAGTAAAAGACATTCAGTTACTTTGGAGGAGTTCATTCAACAAGTCTATGAAAACCTGTACTTCTGAAGAACCTTCTTTAATCTCCTCAACATCAAGCTTTAGGATAACCTCAAGCTGTTGGAAGAGTAGGGCAAGCTACTACAATTCTCCTTTCTGCCATGCAGTGGTACTCTGTGATTGCTCCAGAGCAGGCTTTCTGATGTCATGAGGATATTAGTATTCCACTCTTCCACTGAGCCTTTTTTGTATTATCTATGCTGAAAACTTGTTGAAGTCTATTTGTGGTGTGTTGAACAGATGTTGTGGTTTTGGGTTGGTTTTGAGTACCAACCTGTTTAGTTTTTTATGGAAGTAACAGACTCTCTAACTGGGATTGGGTCTCCAATGTTGTTCTTAACCACCTTCATCTTGTAACTTTGGGTGTGCTCACTTCCATTTGCCTTTCATAGGGTGGAAGCTTTCTCTTCATGTGTATGTCCTCTTCTAGTATTCACCCCTATTTTCAATATGACCTTCAGTCCAAACCTCACAAACAGTGCTGAAGATGAGCAATATGTATTATGATGATCAGTCAAATGAGACTGTGAAATCAGTGTTCTAATTCTCAGATGTGATAGTTCTAGTATTTTTAGTAATGCTCAAAACAGTATCCATGTCTGATTCTCAAAAATCCAAGCATAGGGAGGAGGCATCTATCAGATTGATGCATGGTGCAGTAAATGAATCAAGCTCTTGGACCGGTTGTACCTTCAATGCTAAAGAGCCAAAGCAAGGGTGAAGAAAAGGTCTATAGCTGACTTGGTTTTAAAGACCCTGGTTGAGCTGTGCATAGGTGTATGCACAGTGTACCATGAAATTCTTGACCTTGCATAGTTTTGCTTAGAGACTGGAGGAGACCATTGTCTTGACTGCATAATCTGCTGCTAGTTGTGGATTATTTTTTTGGGGGGCTCATTCCGAAATAAATCAGCAGCCTGGAAAGGGCGTTGTATTTGGCCAAGAATCACTTCTGCTTCTTGGTAAGTGCCACTAGCCCTATGCTTTCATAAACTGAACTTCCCATATTAATGAGTCATGCTTTGTGGGGTTTGGGGTTTGGTGGTTGGGTTTTTTTTGAGACGTACTGGGTGGAACTAGCTGGCATTTAGTTTTCATTGAGAGAGGAAAATGGTAGTGGTTTCCAAACCTTGTTTTCCTTGGCCTTTAGTTAAGGCTGTATGATACTCGACATATTTACATCTCTTTTTATTCTTAGCCTACAACCCTTGAGCCTTTCAAAATATTTTAGTCCTAGAAAACCTCCCAAATCTTTAAGCCCTTAAGATGCTTTTGCCACTCCGCAATGACTTGGTCTCACTAATGTGATGATGCAGTCTTAAAATGTGATTCTAGGAACCGTATATCTGGGATTCTACTGAGCTAAATGAATGAAGTCCATGGCCTTTGTAAGGGCTTTGTTCTGTTCATGGACAACTGACTGATTTTAAAAAGTGCTGGGCTGGTTAATGATAATGTCTCTCATCCTGTCATGACAGACTGTGTTGTTTCACTGCTTTAGGCACTTGCATACTTGATGACGACCTGTGTGTCTGGCTGACAGGATTATCCAGTAGCAAGTACTGCATAGATAGGGGTTTGAGAGAAGGATGTGTGTGAGTGAATGGTATCTGTAGTATCAGATGGCAGAAAGAGTGGAATGCACAATGGAAGGGAAAGATGCTAAACTCAGATGACTGTGGAGAAGAACAGAAGTATGTTTGTGAAGATCTGGTCAGTTGCATCTGAAGAGCACTCCCTGCCAGATCCGGAGTTGCTTCCCCTGACTTCAACAGTATCAGTCCCATAGGGATCCACTTACAGAGCTCCAAGTCGTAGTGGTTATGGCAGCTCTTGTGCTGACAGGTTCTCCTGGCCCCCTTTACTAGTTTATATAGTTGATGAAGCTTCTAAGAAGTTCTGGAGGTGACTAGACAACTGACAGCTCATGAATTGAAGTCAGTAAAATAACTAAATGCACTCCAGTCCTTTCTAGCATGCGCATCTTATGTGCTAGTCTGACTCACTGGTAACATACTTTGCGGGTAGAATAGGTTTTACCCCACCAGTGAAACTTGCTATGATTCAGGGTGAAATTCTGTGCACTTGAATTCATATGCTAGACCTAAAACATACGGGACATGGACATGCTACTGTAAATATCATTAACTACTAACTTACTATTTGGCATGCAAACTGGGCAAATGGCAGTGCTAATCTCCTCATGAAGTACAGAATCTCAGCTCTTCATTTGTCAAATTGCTCAGCAACGGACTAGTAGATGGCATGATTTGTTTCCTTCAGGCTCCTCCAATTAATTGTTCTATTATTTAAAGAGTGAAAGTAGAGGTCTACTGTTGCTCCCCTTGGGTCTAGAAGGTATAACTGTCCCGTGCTTCTTTTGTTCCCCTGGAATTACTGGCTTACCCAAGGGAGGAGCAGCTATACAACAACAATCTTGTTAGTCATGCCCGATTGCTTTATCAAGGACAAATTACCATATTCACACTCCTGCTGCCCTACATAAAAAACAAAATCCATCCCCAGCCAGCTCCTGAAAAACCATATATCATTCCCCTGAATAAGTACTTTATGGCATGCTCCAAAAAAGTGTCTCAACTGCTTGTATTTGTATCCAAAGAAAGGTTGACAAACCGGGTTCAATGAGAAGCAGCCCCTGCCAGAAAAGCTGTGGCCAAGTGTAATAAGGACCTGGAACCACTTCTGAGAGCAATCCAGGAAAACCACATGTTTTTATTTTCCTCATATGCCAACGAACTGATTTTAAAAGTAATAGGAAGCAGGATAAACATCCTGGGATCCCCTTCTGCTCCCTATCAAGTCACAATTTCAAAACTGAAATCAGCATGCAAAGTGAGTTTATTGCTGCTGCATGGACTTTCAGAGGATGGTTTTATTAATTGATGTTTTTCATGTGTCAAAGCCAAAATATGAATACATAACGTAGCATGGACGAACTCTCAGAAGATCAGTAAGTTTTGGTAACAGAGTTTGGTCCCCTCCTGTCACAGGCAATCCTATTTGAACTCCTGTCTTAAAGTAGAGGAGGAAATACAGTATCATTGAAAGGCCTTTTTTTGCAGTATCCTCTGATGGTTTAAAAAAATAGTTTTAAACATTATTTGAGTAGGAAATTTCAGTTTTATTTTATCAACATTCTTTTGTTTAGATAGTTTATATCAATTTAATGCTATCATAGATACTTATATACACCAGCTATGTTTCTTCTCAGTCTTGTTTTATTAGACTAAAGAAGGTAAGGTCCTGAAATATCTTAAAAGAAGCTCTTTGTTCTCTGGTCATACCAGTAATTCTTTTAAGCAGTTGCTTCATTTGGAACATGGATGACCAGAAAGATATAATATGCTGCAGGTAAGAACTGCCTAAGTCACAGGTAAATAGATAGATATTATGTATAGTGAAACAATTTTATATAGTGATAGCTTGCAGTATAGCACTGTGGCATTCTAGATCCAGTAACATGACTGTTCTATTCCACATACTTTCTCCACAAACTTTATGGCTATTGCATGCCACGATTCTCACATCCTAAGTACTATAGCTGAGAAACTGAAGGATGTGATAAACTGCAGTGTGCAATATACTCATAGGATAAAAGGACTGAAACCCATTTTTCCTTTTTTTTTTTAGTACATGGTTTAGTTTTCCTTCTAAAACCAAGGCTAATAATGGATTATTAACATTTTTATTTAAATGGTTAACTCTCCGACAATGTCACTTACAAAAAATGAAATGTAAGTAATTTTTGGATCCTAATTATCCTGAATTGCTGGAGGCTTATTTGAATTCATGATCTAGTTTTGATGTGCGTTAATTAATGTTGGTAGATATTTCCCTAGCAGGTACACATTCAAGGAAGCCTGAGAGCAGGACTGGTTGTAGTTGGAGATGATGTCTTGTGTCCATTATAGGCTTTTATTCTTTGAGGTTCTCAGCCGTCTGACTCATTTCTAGCTCTACAGATCACTCAAGCAACACTATGTTATGCTGGTTAAATCTAAATGTTTGAAACTGCTAATCCACGATCAGAGCAATATTAATAAATAGCATTTGCAGCTTAGCAAAAAATAAGTACATGTAGCAATAATGGACAGGTGAAACTGGGTGTTGAACACTTCTTCACAGTTTCTTGCCGAAGCTGGGGGCTGCTATGACAATTTCGTGTGGATGCTGTTCCAGGTTTGGCTTTCAAGAATAATTTAGCATATTTGCAATGTTATCTTCCTCTGATTTAAATGACAACGAAAAGGTTTAATTTTACCTGTTGCATCACGTAAACAGCGATAGCATATACGTGCTCCATACTGTTTGTATGAAACAGTACGATGTGATCTTCAGTTTATTCGGTCAGCTCTGTTGGTCTCATTGTTTTTTTCTTTCCATAGTTAAAAGCTGATGCTCTTGCTCCAAGCTGTAAGTAGGATCAGCATAGTTCTTGTACATCTTCAGCTGTCTCTTTCCGTCCATCTCCATATGAAACACGGAAACATTAACACTTTCATTGAAGAAAGTTTTGCAACAGATATCTAACTTAGGGCTATGTCAATGTCCACGAGTTTTTAAAATGAAACAAACCTGTACAACCTCTGTATGTCACTGTATGGAAACTGGACTGTTTTCATTTACATTAACTAAATTGTTAACATCAGTAATGACCGTAAACAGTATTTACTGTTTTTTAACGTGGATTCAATTATCTTTTCAGAAGATAAGGAATGAGTTGGTAGAGATCAAGATTGGTAGAGACAAGTCTTAAATACTTGTCAATGTCGCCAATTCCTTTGTAATACATTTTAGTAAATGAAAAAGGCATGTTTTAAAAGAAATTGCCCATCTAAAATTGCAAAACAGCAAAAAAACCTAAATATCAGAATGAACATGAATGGTTTAGTACTGTTATTTAATCTATTTCATTTCATCTCACTGCAATCTCATGCAATTTATGCCAACATGGTGTCTGAATTGCATTCCAGTAATGGGAAAAAGTACACACGGTTCTCCAGGTTCAGAGAAATCTTCAGTTTAAGTTTTCTGGTTTCAAATGACTGGAAAGTCAACTATTAAAGTGTGATGGTAAGTTTATTCTGTGGTGTTTTTTTTATTGGTGGAAATGACTAGAAAAACAATAACAATCTTGAATCCAGTTGTCTTAGATCAGAATTGGATAAAAGTTAGGCATTTTTGAGTATTCAGTTAAATCTACCACATGCTATCTGGAAAGACTGAAATCCAACTGGCTTCAAACCTTCTTTCCCCCACAACATGAGCAGTTAAGAAGCTGTATGTATTTTCTGCGATGCTCTAGGTACTCTCTGATGAGCTATGCTAAGAACTTTTGACTCCGGGCTGCCTCCTCGTAATTCACTTCTCTGTGCCTACATGCCCCCCCCGGCGTTTGTCTTTTTTATTCTGAGAGTCAGAAGATGTGGTAAGGCAATGCTGCTTCTCTCTGCAGCTTTATAGCAGATTCCTTTAGAAGCGCTGGATGTTGCCTCAGGAAATTTCCACTCCTCACATCTTGAGTGGATTCAGTACAGTAGTGAAGATGGAGCAGTTCCACTGAGGTGAGCGTAGTTATACTGGAACACAGAAGATGTCTTCTGTAACATGTGAACATCTAAGTCATTCTATAGAATACATTTCTCTATTCCACGGTGGAGAAGGAAACATTTTAAACCTAATATGTTAGAAAATACTCTTTTCAAATACTTGTGTTAAATCTAAGTATTTCAAAGCTGTTGTCCAGTTCAATAGGAAGCCTCTTAAAGCAGTAGCCATATAAGCAAAGTTTATTAATCCTTAGAGGTTTATAGGTACACTATGTACAATTGTGGTAAATAAGCAAGAGTTGGCCGAAGTCCTTGTATACTTCATGTTCGCTTTTATATCCTGGATATAAACCTATTCCGATCAGTATTTAGTGCTTCATTGTTAGTAGAAATTCCTGAACTAGTGAGTGGAAAGGTGGTAAACTTTTT
>NW_008824053.1:9785182-9785568 GCF_000699105.1 Pygoscelis adeliae | reverse complement strand
ATTATACACTTTATATAATACAGTTAGAAAAAGTGGAAGAGATGTCTTTGTATTGGCCAGAAAACAGACTATGCCAGTCTTTGGCAAACTCAGCATTCTTGGTGCAGCCTAGTTCAGAGTGCCCGTGGCTTCCATTTAGGAAAAAACCCCAAACCCTCAAACTCTTCCTAACCAGTGTCAGGGGCAGGAAGGATTATTTATTTGTAGGAATGGCTTCTGTCCCAGGTTCGTGTTCCTCTGCTTTAGTTACGGCCGGTTGCGGCTCCTGCGTGTGTGTGTGGAAGCTGTGGAGATCCTCGGTGCGCGACCCCGCTATGGCCGAGGCTGAAGGGGTTCGGGCACAGGCAGGGCAGAGCCCCGGCACCCTCCCGAACTGCCAGGGGAGC
>NW_008824053.1:9755181-9784607 GCF_000699105.1 Pygoscelis adeliae | reverse complement strand
CCCTCCGCGGCTGGTGCCTGCGCCGTGCCGCTGCGCTCTGCGGGCCGTGAAGGGGCCTCGAAAGGCGCAAAAAGGAGGTGGGGGCGGTTCTGCACCGTAACTGCCGGTGGGCATTTGTTTGCAGATTTTTGTGGACGTGGGTATTTTCCATTTTGGGGGGAAAAAAAATTCCTTTTGCTGTTTCCAAATGAGCATTAGCATACGGGAAAAGGTATAAGCATAACTGCGCTTAACTTTTACACGGAAAAACAGTGATCCTTTTAACCAAAATAACTCTAATGTCTTAGTTAAGCTGTCGCCAGGCTGCTGTTTAACACAACTCTTAAGCGCTGGGTCAAACCATTTGTATTGCCGTTGAGTGGAATAACTATTTCTAGTGCAGCAATTATTGACTCTAGTGATTTGTTCCAGTTTCAAAAAAAAAAAAAGAAAGGATCCATGAGGGTAAATACGCAGAATGAAGGCAATAGGGGGTGTAAATGCTTTAAGTCTGACTACATTTTAAAATTCTGGCTGAATGTGATGTTTGGAAAGTTTTCTGCTTTGCCGGGTAAGTGCTTTTAAAAGGCCCACTGTTTAAGTGAGGCTATTTAAATCTGAAACAGGATTTTTTTTTTTAACTCTGCTGCCTTTTTGATCTTTTTTTTCTGAGCCAAGTTTTAAACATTTGTTTGGATAATGATTCATTTGTGTTTGTAAATGCATTGTTTTCTCCTAGTTAAAAGGTAGTGGCCATATCAAGTTCTTCCTACGTGGTTCTATGAACCTTAACCTCTGAGTGGCAAATTGAAACAAAGTGCTAACACGTCATTGTGCCAGCATGTGGCTATACAGCTTCGCTTGTTTCCTTATTTGTAGTTGGCTCTTTTAAGGTAGTAAAGACTACTACTGCAGGCTTCGTTCTGAGAGTCTGCTGTGGCCTCAGCTAGCAGCATTTCAAACAGTGAACTGTAAAAGAAAACTGGCAGTAGCAGTGAATACAGTTTAACCAGTCACTGTTGCGTTAAGTAATTAAGAAGTACCAGTATCGTTGCCAGCCAATGCACCTATGTCCCAGACCTTTCCAGCTGCTTCCTGACTGCCTGCGTCTTGTCATCTTTCCATAGCGAGCTGCTGTTCCCTTTTGTTCTGTTCCATCTCCAGTTATACTTTTTACTCTCAAGTTCTTGTAGTTGCTAGATTATCTTCTATTTTACTTTTCTTCCTTTCGCTGTTGAACTTTTGTTACTGATCTTTTGGCTCCACTGACTTGAGAAGGAACAGCGTTCACCAAGAAATTCAATTTTGTGTGAATGGTGCACTCCCATTTCTCCTGCTAGATGTATAATTTGACACCCCCAAAGGTTTTAGAGGAAGCACCACATGTTTCATGGGCATCTATCGCCAGCCTTGTGCTAAACCGGAGAAGTTTCTTTATTCTTTTCTCTTTTTCTCTCTACTGTCCCATTCCTATTTGTTTGTTTTTTTTTTAAATGTGGTTTATTGGTAAAAATGGATGGAGAATTGTTGCTGGAGGCACTGAACTTCAAAGTCTTTTACTCAAGAAATTCAGCTGGCTTTAAGAAACGAAGTTGTATGAAATGAAAATAGCAATCAAAAATATTTCCTGGTGTAAAGGTGGCACAGCAGAATGAAGAACCTGAGAGTCTTGCAACAAAATTTTGGACGGACAAGATAAAATAGGATAGATGAGTGAATAGCAAGGGGTGCCATGAAATGTGAATTTATTAGTAACTGCTGAGCTTGCTGGAAGTAAGGAAAGACTAGACATTTCAAATGGTATTATCTATTAATTAAAGCTGCTTTTGGACAGACAGTCTGGTGTAAAGAATAATGCCAGAAGCTACGCCTCAGCAGACTGAAAGACACTGAGGTACTCAAATACCACTTGTAGGTGTTATCTGTCTAGGAAAGTTTCTGTGACCTAGCTATGCTGAAGCCTATAGGCAGTGTGATACCTGAATGCCTTCAGAAACAGGTACTATCACAGAGATCTCTGCCCTGTAGTGACTGCGGTGGAGGGGGAAAAAGGGGGGGGGGGGGGAGGTGAGGGGAAGAGCTCAGTGTAGAGAGCATTTGGCTAACTTGCAGAAGTGAATACATCTAATATGATATGTGAGCTTATTGCAGTGTAGGCAAGGGTATGGATTCTTGGATAAGTTCCTACTTAAGTGTTTTAGTACAGTTCAGGATGAGCTGTACTTGTAATCTGTCACTTCTCCTTTTGACTCTGCGTGGTTACAGCACCGCCTTTCCTCTTTGTATCACATCTCGCAGGACCAGCTGAGTTTAGCTTCTGCTGGAGAATCCTTTCCAGGATCTGTGATTGACTGCCAAGAGTGACAGAGCGAAGCTTGTATAAAACACAGTATTTGTTGGACAGAGACTGACAAAAACTTCTGTGCAGACCTGGATCATGAGTAGGGTAGGATGGGGACAGAACAAGTCAGGTAGAGCTTCAAAGGGCACACTCCTTCACTCCTATGATGTTTGCTAGGCACCTATGAAGGAGGGAGCCGTAACAGCAGCTTTCTGAGGCTTTTCCTGTACTCATCTTTTCTTGTATAGGTATTTTATTCTTCGTTCATCTTCCTGGGTGAATATGTATCTCGGTCATCCCTTTTGAACCCGACGTTCAGCCTGCATTTCTGCCTACCTCTCTGACTTTTACCATGACCAGCATTTCTTCTTTTCCTGGTCCAAACTGAATTGGACCAGAACTGTGGTTCTTTCCACAGGGAGGAGGAGTGAAGATGGCTTCTAGCAATGGATTGCCTGTATCATTAATATGAGCGCTGTTTGAGGTAGATGACATTGTTCTTGACTTTTAACTTGATTTCTTCAACAGGGTTTCAACAAGAAAGCGCAGAGCTAAAAAAAAAAAAGATGCAATTCTTAACTAACAACACAACCCATCCGCAGTTAAGTGTATGCTTCTACTTGCATAAATAATACAAATACCTTCCCCCATTTTTTTTATAGAGGATGAAGTAGGAAAGGTGCTTAGAAAAAGTATTTGTGTATGGTCTTGGCCATTTAGGATTACTACTCCACTGTGACTGTTGGGAAATGTGGCAGGGAATGTTAAGTTCCCTGTAAGGGTGAAAGTGCTAAGTGCAGCCTGTATGATAAATAAATGAGCACTGACCAAAGGACAGTGTGGGTCTGTTAAGGCATTTGGTGGTGGTGTGCTCCTGTGAGAGCACATGGTAGGGCTTTAAAGTATTCAAAGTAGCTAATCAGGCACTGCGAACGCGGATGTTAAAGTCCAACTGTAGCAGGGCTATTTCTTGATCAGATGAGAAGGGAATGGTAAACCACAGAAACTATATGGACTTTTGGTTTGTGTACTCATAATTTGCACTTCTGATTATTTTGTTTGCTTTGGAAGGTAAAGTATGGTGGGGCTGGTGAGGTAAGTTGAATGCTCAGCGGGTGTGTCTGTCAAGACCCCGTGGAGGTTGGGGTTTCTTTCATGGTAAAAGGAATTTTGCTTCATAAGGGAAATATAGGAAAAGGGAGACCTTCCTGGTAGCACCAAGGGCAGAAATGCAGCTCCCTCTGTCTTGAACTCTTTGAGCAACCCGAGTTCAGCTGCTGAGCTTGTGTCTGGTCTGTTGTTCCACGGGCCTTGCCTCTTCATGCTAAACAGTCAAGTGTACTGTGAGGCTGTGCTGCATTAAACTTTCATAGAAGTATTTGATTTAAACCTGTTCGATTTGAACTTTTATGAAAGAGTACTGAAAAATAAGCCACTATGCTGAAACTTAGGTTTCTGAATAAAAGTGACCTTATTACAAGAAGAAATCTGAAGTGTATATTAGGTTAGAAAAAAGGATCAGCTTGTGAAATCCTCATCATCAAACTGTTCAGAGTTTTAGAGTACATGCTTATCTCTTGAAACAAATTGTTCACAATCTTGCCTACAGATTGAAGAGCTTAAATGAACAAACTTAACACTCCCTACAAACCACCTCCTCCCAACCCTATGGCAACAATTGTTTGCTTGCTGTTCCCCTAAGCAGTGCTTAAATTTCACACCCATATTATGTGTGATGCTTGCTGTGTTAGTGATCTGTTTTTCAAATACTTTTAAGCTGTATGGAAGAACTTACACTGTAATCCTTGTGCGCTCTCGGTTTAAAAAAAGAAAAATAAGCCACTGAATGCTTATTTTGTAGTAATTTGAATGTATTTGGGGAGGCAAATTTGCATACCTGATAGAGTACCAAAAGCACACTAGAACTTGGAGGACTTGGTTACTCTTTCTGTTGCTGCAGCTAGTCAAGGCTCCCACGTTTTCCCCAGGGAGGATAAAGTGAGTAAGATACCTAGAAAATGCGTTGGTGATTTCTTGATATAATGACGCCTACGTATATAGGGAAATATGTCAGTGGGTGTTACATCGTGCTCAGAAGAATTCCCATTTCCCCACCTTTTAAATAGAGAAAGTGATTATGATCTCCTTTGTAAGTTATCTGAGATCTACTGATTTTAAGAGCACTTCTAATAGCTTCTGAGTATGTCATCTATCAATCAACTTATTTTTGAGTTCTTCTCAAGGTGTAAGCTTAATATGGAAGATGAGAATGTAATTAATATATAGGATATGCAATATGGTACTGCATATATACTTTATATAACACATAGCGTAACCCTCTTTTTCTTAGCTAATACAGTTTCTTTATATAACACACAGTGTAACCCTGTTTTTATTGGCTAATGTAGTCTCTCCCTATTGAAAATACCGATGCAGGGAATAATCTGTTAGTAATCTTATCTGACAAATCTATTTTATAAAGTTGTGCATAAGCCCCCAGTCCCTGCCAGCCGAATGGAATTTCCTTGTTCTGTGTGCCGCACAAGATAACACTCTCAGTGAAGGAGGAATCCTAGATACTTCATGACTGATGTAACAGTTACGATTTATAATATCTTGCTAAAGTTGGCATGAAACGTCACAGCACTGGTATGCTGAGTTAAGGACCAAATGCATATGAAGGTTGAGGGTAAGAAGAGAGAGAAAAGACTGAACAATGAAAATTGCACATTGAATTTTTTTCTTACTTCATTTCTGGGTAAGAAAATTACTATCAAAAATAAACCAAACTTTGAGTGAATGGAAGGTGTACTATAATAGCTGCTGTTTAAATGTTTAAGTATATAAGCTGCTATTAGGTACCTATATTAAACTTACGTAAAATCTATGAAAAAATATCATTTTTGAATTGACAGGTCTCAGCCATGTACAAATAAAGCTGTGCTGTAACTGATAGATGGTGTAACTGTATATTATCCTGGGTGGATACATCTTTAGTACATTACTCTTTGCATATATCTGTTCTGAGAAAAAGCAGTTGTTCACTAAAGAGGATAAAGAATGATTTAAGTTTTATTTTTGACTGGCTGATGCTCTCTCAGCCTTGTGGTTAACACAGAACTGACTCAGAAAATTCTGCAGACTTATAGGCTATAGTAGGAATGCCATCCAGATGAAGGTCTAAAAAGAGAAACTCTGGATCGAGTTTCTAAATATCACATTTCTGCTCTGTTGCCAATTTTATCTATTCAAAGGTGTGACAGGACTTACTAGATGATTGTCTGTTTGACAAGGTCAGATGAAAGATGCTGATGTCTAAAATGTAAAGACAGTGCTTGTCGTTCGTTGTAGGAACAAGAACTGAGTTGCGGTTGTAAACTGGCCCAGTTGGTATGTAGCTTGAGAGCGAGCTGAAAATGTATATGTGAACTTATATATAGTCTGTTTGAATTGAACCTTCTTGGTTAAAAAAAAAACCTGATGATTAGAGATGATTATTATTTATAAAATAAAATCCAATTTTCTACTTAAAACCAGCTGAACTTCTCTAGGTGATGTTACTGCTTGAGTATTGGTTAACTGAACAACTTTGCATTACCTGAGAGAATAAAACTAATGTCTGTTAAGGGTGTGCTGTTACGAGACTTACTGGTAAAGGAAAGCATTAGATTGTAGTGGATGTTTGATGGGTTATATGAGATAAGCAATTAGCCTTTGAAGTAGGGCTGTTTGTTTTTTTTTTTTTAAAAAAGCAAAACAACTAAACAAGACCCCCCTCATCAAGAAACACCATCTCACTACTAAACTTTCAGTTTTTAAAACCAAAACCCCCATAGTTATAGAATCTAAGTTCTAGAAAGCTTCAGAAACTTAAATGCTCTCTATGAAATACATTAGGAGAAGTATTCACCCCTCATTTGGCCGGGAATAGTTTGAATAGGTTGGTGACTTGTTTTAATTTTTCTACTGTCATCCAGTGATGCCAGAAGGAGGGAAAAGGCATTTGAAGTGTTGTGGTGTGGAAAACCCTGTAACTTTTACAAGCACAGTGAGGGAAGCCAGGAAGGCGGAAGGGGACCCTGCATTTCCAGCGAAGCACTGGGGGGTTCGGCAGGCCGTGGGCACAGGTCTGCACCTGGGTTTTTGGGCAGCTCTGGCCTGGCCCGCTGCTCCCCGGGGACTGCCACTAGAGCGGTAGCAAAGATGAAAGACACTGAGCGACATCCTGCTGCTGTTTTTCTCAAATGCTAGGCTGGCTTCCCACTGTGTACTTCTTTTCATGTGTTAGCACTGCTTTTTCCACTTCCTAATTTGGAGCTGGTGTGGGGAGTGGGCTGCAAGGGGGCCCAAGGTGCGCTCTGAAGGAAAATAATGTCCAGCAGATACAGGCAGGGGGTAGAAAAGTATCTACTTTTATCTCTTGTCCTGTCGGAGCCATGTGCGTCCTGCTGGCAGCAGAGCCTTTGTCTGATGGCTTGCAGCTGTGGCTTTGCCACCTGTGCTGCTGGAGGGCCAAATGGGGTGGCAAGTCTCCTCCTCGTCCCCTGCTTCCAGTTGCATGTGAAAGATGGTCTTTAGGGGCGCTCTTTGCCTCAGTGAAGTAGATTTTAGGGATTCTCCAAGTTTCTCCTGTTTTGGGTGCTGCCCTGTGCTCTCCAGTGCTGCCCAGGAGGAGGCTGTGCGGGGTCTCCCTCACTCCTCTCCGGCTACAGCTTGGAAAGGAGCTGGGCAGGTGAAGTTACTCTTACTGTGAGGGGGAGCATTGTGTTTGTTCTTTTTCTTTTTTGGCTAGGCTGTTCAGTATAGCCTGTACTTGAAAAGCAGAAAGCCCAAAGCCTGCCCAGACTGGCCAAATTCCTCTGTGCAGCGCCGTGGTGGGCAAAAGCATTGTCTGTGTCCCCGAGCAGTACAGCTGGGTTAGTCTCATCCTGCCTATGCCCAGGACAATAAACCTCCCTGTTAAAGAACCACTAGCATAAGTGTAAGGAGAAAAAGGAATACCTAACACCCAGTGCTAAAGGGAAATCCCTCAGAAAGGCTGATTTATGAAGAAAAAAATTGCCCTTTTTCTTAAGCCTTCCTTTTACGAAGCTGGAACAGAGATGACCCCCACTTATGCTGGAGGAAGGGTAGGAAATTAAGCAAGCTTGTTGGAGAGGACATGCTCTGAGCTAATGGTGGAACACGTGGGGCAATATAAAACATTTCATGCTCTCTCCTGACATTTTTGTTTTGATGAGCTCCCTTATTTCCCATGAAACTGCTTTCAAGCAGTTATATTTTGAAGCAGTCCCTTGTCATGTTTTAATCCTGTGGAATTTGAGGTGAGTGAACGACGAAGCAAAAGATGGTGGTGGCTCTTCGGTTTGCTCACGCTAACCTCTGGAACAAGCTGTTCTGCTCTAGCTCAAGACGCCTGTATCAGAGTTGGTGTGCTGGGACAGGCTGTGAGAGGCTGCTCACACAGGTACGTCTCTCTCCTTTGCTCCCTGCCAGCTCTTACCTGCAGAGTTTGAGCTGCTGATGCTTCCTGTCGTGTGTGTGGATGGAGACTATCACCTCTCCTGGGGCAGCTGGAGAAGGAGAGTTATCATCATTTCAGCTATGGATCTGTCAGAGGCCATAACTATGCTCTCCTTTTATCTTCCTATCAAGCTCACCAAACCTAATATACTGTTAAACTTAATGTATATGCTTTCCTCCTGCACAGATCATGTTTTGTACTTTGAACACTCATAAAGCTGATATGGACAAGCTCTTAGGTGCACAAATTGGCCTTGAAGATTTCATATTTGCACACATAAAAGGACAACGAAAAGAAGTGGAAATCCTTAAAACTGATGATGTGCTTGGGCTTACCATTACAGACAATGGAACTGGCTGTGCATTTATAAAGGTAAATTTAATTACCAGTGAAATACTTTGTTCTATAGAAGCTTCTGTTACTATAACAGTTTAATTATTGTTTTAATGATACTTTAGAACTATAAAATCTTTTATTATCATATATATGGTAAGTAAAAAATAAAGTTGCTTTTCTTTAGGTACATCATTCAAAATTAGTTCAGCTATTTCTGTACTGCATGTCATTCAAAATTAGTTTATTTGTTCATTGCTTCTGTAATGCGTATCAGCTTTACAATGTGACCATTGTATTTTCCGACCTACCCTGAGGTGGGAGGTGTTAGATACTGCTTGCATCTGCCCCCTCCTTTTTTTAAGTCGTTTTCTGATGTCATTGATTAGGTGCTTATAGAACGTCTGTCACTCATGTGAATAATAAGATCATGTTATTTCAGTCTTTATGACTGTTCACAGAGCAGAAACCTTTATATACTGTATAAGAATAGGTGCAAGTACAGTGCTTTTTCAGCTTTCCAATATTGTTGCCTTAGATAGGTAGGATGAATTAAAAGGTGCTGAGGATATGGATTAAGACAGTCTACCACAATTAACTTGAGTAGCAACTATGGGCAGTAACATGTACAATACATTAATCATAATTGCTTTCTTCCTCCACTTCTGTAT
Source organism: Pygoscelis adeliae (assembly GCF_000699105.1). NCBI lineage: Eukaryota > Metazoa > Chordata > Aves > Sphenisciformes > Spheniscidae > Pygoscelis > Pygoscelis adeliae. Next base: position 9,775,759 of record NW_008824053.1, on the reverse strand, counting down.
GACCTCCAGATAGTATGTTTTGAGACAAGTAGAGCTGAGGAAACGATGCTACCCTTCTTGCTAGACTAGGTAATAGGAACCTTAATCACATTTTCTGCCTTTTTTAGATGCTTTGCTCTAATCTACTCCAATTATCCGTTATTAGTGAGGCATCGGCAATTATCTTCGATTACTGCTGTCTCGATCGCTGTTCTCATTGCTATTGTAAACAGAGCTTCTTGTATGGAGAGGTTGTACTCTCTATTCATTCCTTAGCTGCCATGGATATAAAACAAGACGTGGTTTAGAAATAAGTTTGCTTGTCTTTGTTGTGGAAAAATGCGATTGAGATCATGCTTGACAAAGTCAAGACACAGTGGAGGTTTCAGTAAGCCGTTTGGCAAAATCATAGCCTCATTTTTATGTTTATAGACACAGAACTCTGAATTTCTAGTGGTAGCATCCATGCAGCCTGTAACATTAAGTCACGCTGCTGCTTATGTGGTATTTTAAAAGAAGGTATTGAAAGCAGTGCTTCAGTGGTTAAAGTTCACGTGCAGTACTGTATGGAGTGTTACTCTCTCTGTGCTTGGTTGGTAATATGGGGAGAGAGAACACCCGTTACATAGACTACTGCATAATTGGAGCAGACTGGGAAACCCTCACCACGTTAGCAAGACAAGCTGTAATTTCCAGTAAACTGTATAAAACTTGTCTGAACAAATACATCATTGTCCTTGTACTGGTCTAATAATAAGCAGTATAATGAATATGGTGCAGTCTTCATGGGAATGCATCAGTTTAAAGGAGTTTCTAGGAGCTTACTTTGTTGCTGTTGCCTATTTAGCTAATGGATTTTTTAAAACAGTGTAGAAAATACGTATACAAAAGTAAAAGCTGCATCTGTTTCATACCTGGTTGTCTCGGTAAATGACTAAGCAGAGACTGTCTCTACTTAAGTGTGATAGAATTCTTTCTGTTTATATATTTGCTTTCCTTGAAAATTTGTTACTATGTTCCGTTATTAATTAATGATTAATACTAAATTTACCTGTCTTTGGGTTGTTGAAAGCTATTATGGGCTGTAGTGATTTTACTGCACTTTGTATAACAGGGCAGTTTCTAGGCTTGATATATAAACTGGCCAGATTTTAAACCTGACACTCTGAACTGCAGTTTTCTTGTTGCTATGACGGATGATGTTGTTTTGCCTTATTAAGAACAAAACCTGGCGTCATGCTACTTTTCACCAATTTGTTTTCTGGGTACGTAGCCAGATGGGAAGATGTAATACAGACTCAAATTAGCCATTCGAAGAACAACAGTGGAACTTGAAGCATGACTGACTGGTATATAAGGAGACATTATAGGATGGGGTGGCACAATTAATTTTAGGCATTGCATAGGAAATATAGATCCTATCTTCTAAATGGACTGTAGAGCACTTGAAATATAGCATATTTCAATATAGCACTTGAAGATGCATATCAATTGCATCTTAATTACTGTGACAATGTAGCTTGACTGTCTCTGGTCAGTTAACTTGGAGTGGTGATTAAAACTAAGTCATACGAAAAAAAATGTTTGAAATGACACAGGTAACATAGACAGTGAATATTACTTAAACAGTTTTGGTGTCAGGATCCAAGTGAAGAAGAAAAGCTAAATGAAAATGAATTCAACATGTAGACTAAACAGTAATTGAAGTCTGGTGGGCATGCTTTTGAATCCTGGCACCTAGTAACAGAAACGCATTTGGGACCTGGTTTCTGGTGTGTGTACGATACCCCTCTCTTCATTCACTATGAGGCTTCTTTTTGGTTTTAATCTAGGTTAAAGAAAAAGGTGCTAGAAGGAGTTAAACTCAGCCTGAAGCTAAAAATTGTTGCAGTATATTATAGGACACTGAGCACTATCACACTTCCCACTGACTCTCTCAGATGGAGGCACATATGTGGGCTCAGATGTGCGCACATAAACTAGAAGCAGGTTTCTGAGATAGTTTTGCAGTTAGCCTAGGTGTTATAGTAGTAGGTGGTAATACGTTTATCTCCCTTGTCTCACTGTTATCTCACTCAAAATTAGCCTGAACAACATCAGTCTTTATTGAAAAGTATGTTATTCAGGAAAATATTAGAATGAAATTCATATCTCTAAAAAAATATAAGATATTCTACTATGTCATAGCTTTTCTATTAAATAGCCATAGGATAACGGCTTACATGACTTAGGCACATGATAAACAAATATGACAGCATATAACAACAATAAACAGAATCACTGAAATTTTAAGTGTCCTTTAATTGACTTGATAAATCATAGAGATCTTTTAAAGATTTTTTTCTCACTTTTTAAAGTCCACTTCACAAAAACTATAAATACTAATTTCTGTTACATTTTATGACCTTTAGACTATTTGTATCTGTATTCCGTGAGATGGCATTTAGAAGAATTTCTTATTCTTTATTGTTATTTCAGAGGAAATACTTTAATATGCAGCTGTATAGCTTGATGAGGAAAATGCTACAAGTTTTATCACTATAGATGGGTCTTACTAAGATTAGCCCTTTATAGTATGTCATTTTTTAGTATATCATGCACATTTTTTAATTTATTTTTTAATGTCCCTGGACCATACTTGAGAGAAGTTCTGTTCCTATGCTTGTCAAGCTATTAAATCAATATCAAAACCCAAAACTCAATTAAACATTCACGTCACTGACACGTTTGGGTTCAGTTTTAAAGCACAAAAATATTAGCTTATTCAGAAGCCTTAATTTCTAAAGTATGATTGCATTCTTTTTTTTTCCTGTTGATTTTATGTTCAGTGCTTATTAAAATACTTGTTTGAAAAATAATGCTTTCCAAAGTATGTTTTATGAAAATCTTGTAGACAAAACGCACTGCTGGTATAATAAGCTCAATGGTATTGATGTTGTTAACTGACATTCTTGAAACTCTGTGGTGTCACCTCTTTACCTTTTAAAGAAATGTTTCTAATTTTTTTTTTTATTCAAACAATAGCGAATCAAAGAAGGTAGCCTTATGGACCAAACCAAAATTATCTGCGTGGGTGATCACATAGAGACTATAAATGGAAAAAACGTGTCAGATTGTCGGCATTATGAAGTTGCCAAAATGCTAAAAGATCTAGAGAAAGGTCAGATGTTTAAGCTGGAGTTGATAGAGCCTATGAAAGCATTTGGTGAGTGACCTGACTGTCCACCTTGTTCCTGGATATTGAAATCCCAACATTGAATTGCATTGTAAGTTTGTTTTCAGATTGCAGCCAGGTGTCCACACAAGGTAACGTAACTACTACAAGAAAGTACTATTTTTTTTCTTCTTTGAAGTGGAAAATTGATGAATACATTTTCTTCCATCTTGCTTTCTCCAGCAGTCATCCTGGTGTGGGCTACCTCAGCCTGAGTCTCAGTTGCTCGATTCCTTTGCCACTACATGATGATGCAAAATAAGTACAGGAATTGTTTCATAGATACAGTTTTAAAGCATGGATCACTTCACTAATGTGCTGATCCTCGAACCTCCTCTCCTCTGTTCCTCTATTGATACATAATCCCTGTTCATCTGTGTGTCAGATTTTTCTATTTCTATACCCTTGTCTGGGGACTGCGCTCTCTAATGCAGAAGGATGCTGCAGGAAGCACTGTCAGGGATTCCCTAGAGCACCTCCTCTGCTGCATGTCTGCCTGCTCTCCCTCTCCCCAACAGCGGGTATACTCAGAATTGGAAAGAAAGCAATATGGCAAAGCTCTGTCTCTACCTACCACCTGCATGCTGTGAGAAAGTCGTACTTATATAGGAGGAATGCATACCTACTGCTAATCCTTATGTATATTAATTTTATCAATGTGGTAAACAAAAATAAAAAGTAGGTTTAGATCAGGGAGTCAAAATAGAGACTGAGTTTTAATTTTTATTCTCTCAATTATTTATATTCCCCCCCCCCAAACTGTGTAGCATTTTTCTGTAATAAAAACTTCAAAATACTGCTAAATTATAAGTGTGTATGAGTCCTTGTGCACACCTGCACTAACAGCAAGTTCAAAATCACCGTCTTCACCACAGCAGCAAAAGCTTGAAATGTTTATTTTCCAAATCTTTTTTTACCTGTTAGTGGTTTACAACTGCTGTCATACACCAGGCTTGACACTTGGTGTCAGAATAGCAGCAGAAATTGAAAATGAGAGAAATGTGAAGATTTCTTTTTGCTTTTGGTGCTTCTGTGAAGAATGAGGGTTATGAGTTAATCTCTAATGCATTTGGATATAAGTTGATACTCCTGTTAAGTAAATGTGTATGTTATACATTATGCTAAAGTAGTATTACATATGTATAGTATTGCAATTAGTAATATAGGAATACCTTTTTAATATGGGTCTATAATTTGTATTCAATGCTAAATGTGTTACATAGTCTGTTTGTAAAGACCAAGGTAAATCAGCATTTGACTGACGACTTCAGCCATTATTTAATAATAATTACTTTAGTCAGGTGATTAAGATACCTTGTAGTCTGCCTGTGATGTAGAGAAGGAAACCTGCTAATTCCATGGCAATACCTTTTATCTGACATTGAATTAAGAGGCAATCAGAGCTTTTTGGACAGATTTTTGGAAGATGCACGTTATTTTTTACCCTACAGAAATTAATTTACAAGTTGCAGTGCCTAATAGGTTAGAATATCCCGCCTCTGGCCTTAGGTGCAGTTAGGCTTTAGGCACAAATTTATTCAAGATAGTGTTTAAGCTGCAGCATGCTGAGAATAGCCCCAGAGGAGATGACGAACAAGATCCAGATTCTGCTGGACAAGTAGGTGCTGAATTCCTGTTAGTTTCAACACAAGTTTGTAAGGGTGTAGAAATAAGAGACAAGCCTCTGTGTGAAATTACTAACTTTTCTTTTTCTTCCTCTCAGCCGAATGTGAAATAAATATAATTTACTGGTTGGATATCTTTCTACCATGTGCACACAGGCTGCCTCAGCTACTCTAGGCTAGGCTTGTAGCACAGAATTAAAGATTTGTCTGAGTAAGGTTGGTCCTTACCAGTCACAAGCTGGCCCTCTGTGAATTGGTGAAAAATTAATAGAAACAAAGTAAAGGCAGCATAACACAAACTCTAAATTTAAATTACGTGAATATGAAAACTAGTTTCTGTGATGGCCAGAGAGCTTCAGTCTGAAGTATTGCAAATAAATGTTATGTCAGATCATGAGTTTTAAGGTGCTCATGGTGACAGAACTAGAAAAAGATGTACGTTGTATCAGGAATGACTTTTTGAAACAAGACTAGCAGAAATGATGACAATCCTAAGGATGTTTTAAACTGTCCTTGAAGCAATAAAAGATTAAGGAAAAGTGTTGATCCTAAGGATATATGAGAGACTGTGCCATATCTATTTGTTAAAATCAATTCAAATTTACTTTTCAAGACTTGTTCAGCAGAATAATCTGGATTTTTAACTAGTTATGCAAGAATGATGAGTTGGAATCACCTGGACAAAATGAATATAGCATGTTAAGGTCTTGCCTTCAAGGACAGCTTGTTAGAAAGGCCTGCTGTTAAGAGGAGGAATAATCTGGTAGAGAAAACAACACAGTTAAAAACAGTTCTGCAAAACTATCTCCTCTCTTCTAGCACTTTCCAGATTAACTATGTAACTCCCATGTCAGTAAGTAAATTAAAGCCTCGCCACTCTCGAATGTAAAATTATGTCCTAGAACAAGAAAGCCAAATCTTAAATTATTCCATTCTCCATTTACTAACTGGGGTGCCCTTACCCAAGATTAAAGAAGGAAAGCTGAATTCAGGTAAAGAAAACTTTGGGTAAACCCAGATATTCTTGGTAGAGATTTTTCAGGTGTGAAATCATGACCTCGGTGAAACCAGTGGAAAAACTCCTGGAGATCTACTTATGGACATTTCACCTATGTGACTGCTAGTAATCAAATCGTTAGCTCAGCTCCATGTGGCTCATCATGACCTGTTCAGCAGTGGTGTTTCCGCCATTGCATCAGTGAAAGATGGAAATGTTGCAATGCTAAACCTGCTACATAGTCTGCCTGTAAAGACCAGCATAAATCAGCATTTGGCTGATGACTTCGGCCACTATCTAATATTAAGTAATAAATACTTCTACTTTTCTGTAGAATAGGGAAATAAAATTATGCAAAGTGCATAAATGAAGTTGAGTGCAATAGGCCTGCATAGATATATTGGTTAATGGAAGTCCTAGCTTCGGTGCAGTCAAGCAGGTATCAAAGTTTGAAGGCAAGAAATCGTCAGCAAAGCTATACTTAGAATACAGTTAATTTATAATTAAATTTTTACATATGTCTAGATCTTGATTAGAATAAAAAGTGAAGGTAATGTAATAGCCAAAGCAGATACATCATATTCTGACATACCATATACTTAGTTTTGTTTGGTTTTCTTTTCTTTTTGTTGTTTATTTTGTCTTTAGAAAAGCTGGAACCAAGGTCCAAAGGTGGAACTCTGCCAGAGGCTAAAATCTCCAGAGGGAGAGAAACACTTCGGCTGAGAACCAAAGGCCCTGCTACTGTGGAGGAAATGGTATGGTTGTCTTGGGGCCCTTTAATAGTTTAATCGTTTAGCACCTGATTTATTCTTCCCCAAGGTTGATAAGGTAAAGTAGGAAGGAAAAATCTGGATGTTACAAAGCTTGCGGGACTTAAGAAGAGGACTGCCTTCCGCAGGGAGAAATGCTTATATAAAGTTGAAGACTAGCAGGGGTAGGATGGGGCTGAGGAATCTGGAAACAGATAACCTGTATTTAGATGTCATGGATTACATGGATGAATTTAAGGTAGATTAGACCAAGCAGTGCTGAGAAGAGGGAAGGGGGGGAAAAAAAGAGGGGGGCGGTTGAAGACTTGGTTCTGTTTCTGGCACTGCAAAGTGTACTGGGCTGGTGTAAGGGTTGCTTTTAGGAGAGGCTACTAACGTACGTTGACATGAATATGTGTAAAACCAGGATTAGGGTTTGGAAGAAGAAATGTTATTTATTCTGGGTTCTTCTAAAGCTGATGAGGATTTGATGAAGATCTGTATTGTCAGGAGATGTAAGGCCCCTGTTTAGTTTGAATGTGAGCGCTGTGTGGCTTGACGTTAGGAGGAAGGCTCAGGTTTGTGAGAAGAGGGAAAGAAAGTGGAATAATGTGTTTTACTTGTAGGTTTTGTAAGTCTAGGTGGCTGGAATGAGAGTAAGGATAATCAGTGGCAAATTGCTGGTTATTTTGAAATCTGCATGGATATAATCATACTTTTGCTCTTTTTCTCCCTGTATTTCAACAAAGCCAACTGAAGTTGAAGAAAAAGCAATTAAAAAAGTGGATGAGCTTCTTGAAACATACATGGGGATAAGAGATATCGAATTAGGTGAGTTTTTAACAGATACATTACTACAAGATTAAACCATTTCTCATTTTCTGTAGTCTAAAATTTATTGAGTACTTTAGTCTCTGGATATAAGCAAAGCAAAATTTGTCCAGCATGAAGTCTCAGAAGCTTGTCTGTATTTCTGCAAATGTGTCTCTCTGATAAAAGAAAGAATCTCTCACTACAAGCCTTATGATGTAATTAATTAATCCTCTATTCTTCCTGTATGTTATCGATACACTGTTACACGAATTATTTAGTTGTTTGCCATTAACTGTCATCACCGTATTCTTTCTGGCATATATTTTCTAGTGGAGCTGGTGTGTACCACATTTAAGGCTTGTTAAGGATAAGCATGTCTATCTGCTTTTTTGCTCTTTTGCCCCTTGGCTTAGACACATCAAAGTTGATCAATAAAGTTTGAACCTGAGATCTTCATCAGTGAAAGGGCAACTATTTAGCAAGGGAACTGACAAGAGTAATTGCACAAACTTACCAAATTCTCTAAAGCCTGTGTTCTGAAGAACATGGGAAATTTTCCAGAATATTTACTAGCTATCACAATCATCAATTTATAATGAAAGAAACTATTCAACCCCAGTGTCATAAGTTCCTTAAAACTGCACTAAACTTGTCCTTGCAGCTGTTGCTTCTCTCTGTTAATCTGACAACAACTAAATAGGAACTTCTGTTTGTATGGGAAGAAGCTGTAGTCTAGTTGAGTAAGAAGTGCCGCTGTAGCCAGCTGTGGCTGGGTGTAGTCCTCATACGATCTTGTGGAACTGCTAATACTGAGATAAAGAGGAAGGTATTCGTTGTTATGGTAATAACTAAAAAAAATAACCCAAGAATTAGGAAAGGATAAGCTAAATGGAAAGTGGTCTTGAAAAGAAAGCTTTTATGAGAGAGAAGTGGAGGAGGCAAAAAAGAAGAGAAAATAGGTCTGGCACAAAGCTAAGGGCAAAAAGCAGGAGGATTTGACAGGCAGCAGTTAGCACAGAGGAATGAGAACAACAGGAGATGATCTGAATAGCCAAAAGTCCTTTGCTGGCTGCTTCTACTGGCAAGCATCTGATTGGCAGCTTCTACTAGTTTTCTCACAGCAAAAATTGTAGGTAAAGTATTACTTGTCCCCCAGGTTAAGGTAGAGGTGGGCTTCCTGGCATAGAAGAGAGAGCAGAGCTGCCCAAAACTTGTGAATTCTGTTTTGTAGGTAATATCTAAACTTTCCGATTCCCAGAAAACTGAAAATTCTCAAAAATTCTGTTCCCGGCAACTCTGATATGCGATGCCCCTGCCATGTAATATGCTCCCGGGATCCCTGCGTGGTGCTGACCTTCTGTTTAGGTTAGGGAGGATCCCATGTCCTGTCACTCTCCCGCAGCCTCCACTGCTCGGTCCATCTCTGGCTCAGGCTTCAAAGCTCCGAGTCTTGTGCCAACCGTCCCTCTGGGAGCTGTTTTTGTCCTGCAGCTGTCGCAGGCCCAGCTCAAGCTGGGCTTCTGGAGGCTCCTGTCCTTGCAGGTTACCTCCAAGGTCCCCAGGCTCCTGGCCCTACAGGAATAAGCGGCTATAGATGTTCTGGTTTTGGTGTCCATAGCCCAGAAGCCTGAGATCCTAGACTACAGCATCATTTCTTGGGATGTTGAGGTGTGCTATGCTCTGCTCTGGGACAGGGAAGCAAGTTCCTGTGGGAACTGGTGTTCCCTGTGTTTTTGGCTCTTGGTATCGTAACAGGATGGCTCTTGTACAGTAGACAGGAATTCAGCTTTCAGCACATATGGCTGAGCTGTTTGCCAAGCACCTGGTAGAGTTTTCCTACGAACTCCTTGATTTTTTTTTTTCCAAAAGATCTCATGTCCTTCACCTTTTAGTATGTAGTTTGGAAAGTTTGAAAGAATGCCTTAAAAGAATGCTCAAAGAAGGAAGAGGTCTTTGTCCTCAAAGATACTCTCTTCTTCCCAACTAGGTTGTTGTTTTGCCATTCGTCTCTTCCTCCCAAAAAGGCAGTGAAACAAAGAGAAATTGTCAGGAATCAAAGACTACAGGGTTCACGTAGCTTTAGTTTGCACCTTTGAAGCCATTTCCTGAAGTTCAAATCTTAGAGTCGAGGGCCAATGGTCATGGAAAAAAAAAGTTCTATCATTTTTAAACAATTAAACAGCTCTAGGACTTTTTAGGAAAGGAGAGCTAATAACCTGTCACAAATCTGTTCAATTAACATATGTCAGTTTTTCATATACTGGATGTGATCAGTCACCCATGAAAATGAAATATGAGGAAAGGATTCATTCAGAGAATGCCAATCACCACTCAGCTAGAAATTTCACTCATTACTCAAGCCAGATTAGTTGAAAATGCAAGTCATCACAATGCGACAGCCGACAAGTGATTAAAATCTCAATCATTGCTCACTCCCATGCAGTTCTGTTTGTCAGAAGCTTTGGATGTCAGTTAATATTGCTCTTTCATCTCCATTAAAATGACACTTCCATGGTGTGATTGAATTCTAAAACAGTGCCCCAGTTTTAAGCCAGTAGTTAGAAAGAAAGGAAAGAAAAAATAATGTAAAATTACAGACAGAATTAAAGATGAGATAAAGCCCTTAATTTTTGCATAGTTAAGTATCTTGACAGTTTCAAGAATGGCTGACTAAATCTACACACAAATCCCTAAGTTGGAACAAAATGCTTGGAAATCATTTAATGGAAATGGCGTACACTTACTTTTTTCACACAGTTTTTTATTTTCAGAGATCTAAATGCTGTTGAGATTTACATACCTGCCTTTTGAATTCACTTTTACCTTTTTCTCTCTTTATTTTACTGAAAACTGGACTTAATCTGCACAAGGGACACTTGGCTCTGGAAGTATATTCCTCAGCCATTTTATGGGCACATTAGAAATTGGGCCAAGGCTTGACTTCAGCATTCTTTAAAACATAAATGCGCCATTGAGAGATAATTCAGGTTATTTTAAATCCTGTCAGGGCTTTCTGGTAAAGGAACGTGAACAGTTGATTAATAGAAGGGACTCAGGAAACAGTGTTAGTGAAAAATACTGGTGGCATTTATTTTTTAAATCAGCGAGGCTTGAATTGTTATGGACTGTATTTGATCCCAAAGATTCTGGGTGGGAGGAAGCCTGGTTCTATGGGATCCAACCCCAGAATGCTACCGATGGAAAAATGATGGCAAAAAGGGCTTCCCCTCCAACTTTTTTCTTTCAGCATCTCTTGGCTAGCTCTTCATCCACTGATATTTTGTTCTATTTTGTCCTGTTTTTATGCCTTTGGATGATTATTTCCTTTTTGTTGTTCTCTATAATATCGTCAGACATTACATATCTTTGCATATTCTCCCCCTCTGTTTAGAAGAATTTCAAATCTACTTCTCCACTCTTGACTTTATTTTTCAAACTTACTATCTAGTCAAAATGTCCTAACAGGTTTAAACTTTTCGTCACCCAAGCTTCTTCTCTTGGCTCACTAATCCAACCCAGCAATATTGGATAGACATTTTTATCTTGAAATGCCTTGACTAAAGTGATACTCTCCCTGAATCTGTTGTTTTCTGCTCCTTCTGTCACCAGACTTCCTTTCCCAAAGGATTTTATTGTATACACTCTGGGGTGTGTTGTTTATGACTGCTCATTTACTGTGAGAGGATAATGGGAGTTTTGTGAAAAAGGGAAAGGTAGCAAGTCTGGTTAAACAAGAAAACTTCTCCACCTCAAGAATTAGTACTTAATAAAAAGAAACAAGAAGAAAGGATATTTCTAATGGTTCCTTGATCTGACAATGTTCAGCATGAAGTTTAAACCAAATAATATTGAACACTGGAAACTGCAATGACACACTTCATTTTGCGTCATGTCGTAAGGAAGCTGAATGTGAATTTTAGCTCTTTTAAAGTGTCAGGCCAGAATAGCAATATTTGTTGGCTTTTGATGAAGGCAAAGCTTCTGATAGCATTACAGCTAGATAAATATTGAAGTTTCTGTTAAAACTTCTGAAAAAGTTTTTTTAGAAGTTACAGGATAGGATATAGGTAGCAAAACCACTATGTAAGGTAGATAATAACAACAGCAGGCAGATCGTAGCTTTGATGGCTTGTGCCGCATGTGTCTATCAAAAGTGAAAATAAGGATTTTGTGAAAGATCTTTGAAGTTATTGTAAAGGGACTAGGTTTAAAAAGACAACATACTCTTATGTTCATATTCTGGGAAGCCTGATAGTGAGCTTCTCAGTTAAAGTTGAGAAGACTTCTAATTCCTTTCACCACTTTTAAGTTTGCTGAACTTTTCACATTTTATGTAAAAATTTCTCAGGTATGAGCATTGTCTGAAGTGAGATTTAAAAAAAAAAAAAATCTGAAAACAATTGGGCTATCTGGAGTGTGGAAAAATATTCTATTGGAATAAAATTCCTGCAATCGCTTACTGTGCAGCTGTTACGAGAAGTGGTGGGGGAAAGGGAGGGGAGTGGAGGCAATTTGGCACAGAGCTGTCACCCTCTGAGAACCAGTAAAGTTTTCTTCAAGTTGGCAAGTATCTGCTAAATGCCTTGGCAATCTGTAGGTTTTGATTTGCCTTGGGAATTACACATGGCAAATGTCGCTGTGTAAACACGCATGTTCTGCACAGCTGTGCCGACGAGGGGATGCCACCCCATGTCTGTGCTGACGGCCTGGGGAAATAAGAATATCTACACTGGGTGATAGGGAAGACTGGTCAGCTGCAGTGCTCCTGGACGTATGAGGCTGGTGAAGCAGGGGTCGGCTTTGCACGTTCGTACGCATCAGTGGTGCAGCTCGGGTGCGAAAATCGGGAAGGATGGTTTCATCTTGCCGTAGGGTTTGCTGCGCGGTAATACAGCTCTGCTGGCACCAGAGGTCAGCACCAAGCTATCGAAAACGTACACCCCAGCAGGGGCGACCCTGCAATCTCCCCGCAGACGTGTACTTCATTACATCGGGTGAATCTGGGAAGGGGAATGTGCTTTAATAAACCCAGTACATTAAATGTACCCCGGTAGTGCTGATTACAGTTGCTCAATACAGTTGAAAGCACTTTTAAGTGAGGCTGCTGCTTTCGCACGGCGGTGGCGTTCTGACTCCTGCTGACTGGGTTGAAAGTCGACTTGATTATCTAAGTTTAGTGGATTTTGTTTTCAAGTTTGGTAAATCTATAATAAACTATTTTTAAGGTTCTATTTAATAATTTGGGAAGCTCAATCTTTAAAGAAAATTGTGTTTGAAGTAACATTTTCTGTTAACGAAAGAGTTTCTTCCTGTGTAATTCTGAGGTTTCACCTAGGGCAGTTGGACTGTAATATAATGCTGTGTTGTCTTGTTTTATCGCTGCTGTCTGTGTCATATGGATCTTTCCTATGTCTTGACCAATTTATCTTAAAGCTGGCTAAATTCCTTGCTCCCACTCTTTCTGCTGGAACACTTGTCTAGATCCTCACTCTACTGATGGCAACTTTTTTTTTAATGTCTTGAGTAACTAACTAACTATATCTAGACACGTTTGCTCTTGTGTCACCTTGCACAGCTCTTCTCCTTCCAACCCTCTCCCAGTGTCTATATTGAGTAACTTCATATCCTGGTTCATATCCAGACATCTGTGAAGTTTAAAGTACACCTTTCACCTCATTACCTCCAGGTAAACTTACTTACTCCTCTGTAAGTACCTTCTTATGCCACAGTGTCAGGGGATATAAGGTGGCATTGATAGGACAAATATTTGTCTTCCACTTGTCCGGAACAAGAGTACCCTGTTTAATGCCTGTTTTCCATCCAGACTCCTCTGAGTCAGTGTCCCAGGAACTTCACGGGGGACACAGAAAGAATCAATGCAACAGGGATAGGTTTTTTTCTGGCAGGGAAACAGGTCTTGAGAGCCCTTGAGAACCACTAGTGGTGCCTATCTCGATCACAGCGTTTCGTTTGTCAAGATTTATGTAAATTTTCCATGTACTGCTTTGTGTAGTTTGGCATGCTGCGTTTCAGTCTGAAGCCTCACATCTGAACGTAGTTAAAACCAAAACGTCAGATTTCTTCAGAATTACTGTTGCTGACGTCTACAATGTGGAATATGGCTCAAGTTTGCTCACTGCTTGTTACAAGTTTGCATAACAGCAAACACTGTTTGCCAGAAGTTCATAACTGTCAATAAACTTAAACTGAGTTTCAGGTCAAGAAAATAATATTAAATACATTTTAATAAAACTTCAGAGCAGGGGAAATTTCTTTTCCTTTTTATCAGAGAGATTTTGCCATGTTGATACAACACAGCGCATGCAGTAGACGGCAGACTGTCCCAGTGAAGGTGGTCATCTGTGGCTTCAGGACTTCTTTCCCTTTCTCAGGCACTGTAATACAAGTTTTCTACTTGGATATCCCTCTGAGAAAAGGCTAGAAGCTGTCAAATCCTTCAGTGTGACACTTGAATTTGATATACTCATGAAGAAAGTGGTGGTTACTTGATGTATAACAAAAGATGGAGAACATCTTGCAATTTAAGGCAGGTGTGTAAAGTAATCGTGAAATGAAGCAGACTTTGAGAGTTTCATCTACTGTACAGTACCATCATTTCTTGTGAATATGAACAGAGGCTGTGGAGCAGAGATACAACTCAGAAAATAAACTGCATTCAGCAGTGCTGTTTGTGCTGAGTCTGTTTTACAGAGTCTTCTGCATTCGTCAAACCATGATAGCCTGCTGCCGGTAGTTCTCCTGGCCTTGCTTAACCAGGAGAAACTCCTGTGCTGACACTTTTCATCCTTCAGGGAGGTGCAGGTGCCATGACTGAGAGAGGTTTGAGCCCTCACAGTTTTCATTTACTCTAACGTCACTGGGTTGCCAGCATCCTGTGTTGTTCGGGGTAGACTTGTAATTTCTTCTAGAATCTGAGAAACTGCACAGTGGCTAAAGGTGAGGGATGAGCACAGCAGCTAAGGACTGAGTCCTACGCAACGACCCCAGTGTAGCCATTTCCAAACTAAAGTCTAAAACTTGATAAATTCTGATACTTGGGTGTTAAATAAGAGAAAATGCCATACAGCATAGGTATACAAGATATCACGGTCTACCTCTGTTGTATCAGACATCTCTGCTTTAACTTTCCTGGGTACCAAGATGTTCCTGTCTTTGGTGGCTCCGGTTTACTGTGCACAGCAGCGAGGCCTTTCCCATGCTGTTGCACAATTTGAACCACACCTGGCTGAGACTTCCAGAAATAACTTCGATCTTTTTCACTTCATAGTGGCATAAGCACAAACTTTCCCAGCCTTGAGGGTGCTATAAATTAAAGATTTGCTTTTCAGAGCTGGAGGTAATAATAACTGAAGCAAACTCATACGCTGAAATCAGTTACTCTTTAGTTTGGATGGTATTGAAAAAAATGTAGATCCAAGCAGAAGAATAATGTGGCTCACAATAAATGCATCAGTCTCTTCACTACCTGGAGGTGTCTTCTGGGTTAAAAAATTAATCTAAAGTTAATTAAATAAAACGAAGCTGAAAAATTAAACAAATCTGTTGAGGTCATATGGTAGTTTCTTGAGAGCACAACTTCTTTCAGGCAGTTGCAAACATACTGTGTCCAGTGCCTAACAACCAGATTTTAATTTACTCTGTATTTTACACAACACATTAGTTGAGCCTAGTATTTGAATTCTTGTCTCCTAAAGTCGGGTATTCAGGTGTTTTCTCTAGGCCCATTTATCATTACTCTTTTCTAAATGCAGGTCATGCTCAACATTTAAACTGGTAAAACATGGGTTGCTGCTAGCAAACCCATACTAGCTTGGTTGTAGAGATCTATTATGCAGGCTGTATGTTGTTTTCTGTGTCTGAACCCTATGCCTTTTGGCTTTCTGTGAAGAACTTGGCCACTTTAAACTCTGACTTGCTGAGATCTTTTCTTCGTCGTTTAGAGGAGAAAAACATTCAGGTTTGCCTTTTGATCTTCTGGTTTAGATCAGCAAGCTCCTATCAAACTCACTGAAGTTGGTGATGATCTGGCATGGGTCTTATTGCAGAAGTGTTGCG
Source organism: Pygoscelis adeliae (assembly GCF_000699105.1). Lineage (NCBI taxonomy): Eukaryota > Metazoa > Chordata > Aves > Sphenisciformes > Spheniscidae > Pygoscelis > Pygoscelis adeliae. Next base: position 9,760,303 of record NW_008824053.1, on the reverse strand, counting down.
CTTAACCTTGTTTTTAAACCCATGCTTCATGTGTCTTCAGTAATGAAAACAGAATATAATTTAATAAGATTAAAATGAAGGTTCATTGAATTAAAAAATAAACCTCTGCCAAACAAACAGAAGAATATATAACGAGCGCTCCAAGGAAGCTCTCCTGTTTGTCAGAGCAGAACGTAGCTAGTGTGGGGGGATTTAAGTACATAATTCCTATTGAATCCTAAATTCAGTAGGTAAGCTTTATGTCTCCCTAAGCTGACTTTACCTCGTTTTGAAAACAGACGTTCAAAAACTCTCTCGGCCATATATGTTAGCTGTCACTTTCATGATAATTACATTATTTTGTTTTGTTGCTTTTTAGCTGCAACAATGGTGGAAGCTGGAAGAGACAAGAAAAACCCAGATGAATTTGCAGTGGCATTGGATGAAACTCTTGGAGACTTTGCATTTCCAGATGAGTTTGTCTTTGATGTATGGGGAGCAATAGGCGATGCTAAGCAAGGACGACTGGAATGAGAACTGTGCAGTTTATCAAATACAAAATGATTTTTAAATATGTACATCAGAATTTTAATACTTTTATTGATATGAATCTAGGGTGTTCTGTAGAAGTATTCTTATCTGAAACTTTCTTTTGCAAAGGAAGGTTTCTAACGGAAATATGAAGATAAACCCAAAGTTCTGACAAATGCACATTTAAAACAAACATTTAATTTACATGTAGAAATCACTGTGAAGAGTGTGTCAAGGAGATGTATTTATACAGACGTTTTATGAAAATTAGGTATTTTTTATTGTACATACACTTTGATATCAATATTCTGAAGAGTGTTAGACATACGCAACAAAGAGTTTGGATTATTTTATCTCTTCTTTAGAAAGGTTTATAAACTTGTTGAAAAACTACCTAGCTACACGCTGCAGTTCCCTGGTCTTCTGTGGTCCTTACGTAGTCACGTGCACAGAGAGCTGTGGAAAACCTAGCGCCTTAGGTTTTCTTACAGTTTGGCCTGGACATAGTCTTTTCTGTAGACAGAGCTGGGAAGAGGCTACCCTGTTTCTGAAGAACCTGAGTCCAGGAAAAAAAAATTTCCTCCGAAACATGAGAATTAAGATCTTTGAATGAAAAAGGCTTGCTTTCATTTGAGTCATAATACACGCTGTCTGGGTATTACTGAGATAAGTAAGTATAGTAGAAATGCTTAAACCAGGAAGCTGCTGCTTTATTCAGATGCCATATTATTGCGATAGGAACTGCGTAGGAAGACACTAAATGTTAATTTTGATTACAATTCATATATTTGAATAATACCTGTGCTCTGGCACGGGAGACTATAGTGTATGACTAAGTGCTTAATTGATCTTTGCATATGCTAAATGAATTGCTGAGATCCTACGGAGTTTCCCTCTTGTCTGGTTGTTTTCAACATGGCAACGTAGGAGAGACATTGAAGGTGTTCAAACCTGGAAGATATTATTGTATAGTCACAAACAATCACAGTTTGGGTGAAAATGCATGCCTAAATCCTGAAAAATACATTAAACTAATTTTAGATGTTAGGATTTCCAATTATATTGTACATAAACATTTATTTTAACTGATAATATTTTACTAATAAATCTCAGATTATTAAAAATGAACTGTCTCTCTTAACACATCTGCTATGCCTGCATTTATCCTCCTGTTCACTCTGTATTTAATGAAGAGCAATGCAGTAAGTTTTGTTTTTACCCATAGCTGGATTCTTTATCGGTTTTTACTGTGCTTGGTTTTAAACAAGACAGATATTTGCTCATTTGTTTAGAAAAAGCTACTTTCAAGTGATTATTCTAGCCAAATAACACGTCATGAGTGTCCTTGAAAATGAAATTGAAGAAGAATGTGGGGCCTGACCTGGGAAGGTGTCATAACTTTTCAGTATTTTTATATTTGCATAAGCATATAAAATAATAGGTATTACAAAAGCCTTTTCTAAATCACTACCTAGTTACTTTTCTTCTGAGGAAAGTGTCTTTCACTGTCTCGCAGAGATCTCTTTAAAATAAGACTGTGCTAATAATTTTACACTTTCTATGTCAATGATTTTTTTTTTGTCTAAAACTATGACACTTTGAAGTATCACTGAGAGAACAGGTCCTCGCGCTCTTTACTGTGTTATTTAGGAAGGCTCCTAAACTCCGCTTCAGTCTTTTGCACATGTTACAATAAGTGAATATTTTTTCTAGTTATGAAATAGTGCATGAAGTCGTATAAATACTGTTCAGTAGTCTTTCAATGGGGATAATCTCCAATTTTATAAATGCTGTTATGAATATTTTGCTCTTGTAGCTCTGATTTAAGGACAAGCTTTCACATAATATAGACACTCCTTTTTATGAAATGAGTAGTACAGAGCGGTATGGAGGTCATACATTAAATACATTGTATTTAAGAAATTCAAAGGCGTCAAAATTTCTCTGAATTGTACTAGTGTGGGATGAAATCTATACGTATCTTCAAACAGGTGCGATCATTATAAATCTCTGTATGTAGAAATACATATAGATACAAAAATTTACACTATTCTCAAGTTATGAGAAGTAAAAATATATAATTTTACAAGAGTATTTGAAGTTTAGTAGGACTTGAAAATAAAATTAAAGAAACTTTGTGAGGAGGTGGTTAAATTTTATGCACCCATTGCTCAACTGGGGCCACGAGCATGTATTATTTTGAGAAAGGAGTGCAATTTTAGTACAGAGAGCACAAGGTGGGTAGCGTTTCTCTGTATTTAATAGTTGCAAGTCTGATCCCACAATCTTCCGTCGCAGTTGAGCACACTGTCTTGCACAGGGCTACTTTAACTAATGTACTCTCGGTAATGAAGAGTTAAAGTATTGTGGGCCATATCATTTATTCTTTAAACTTCTTTTAGGTGAAAAGGAAAAATGAAATGTCAAGAATCCCCTGTTGGTTTTAAATTGTTTTATATAAAACTCAAATGTCAAATTTTGTGGAAATGTTTATGTACACTAATGTTAGTAACCAACATGCCACTGATTATAAAATCAGTTAAAGTTCAGAATTCCTTCATAAGCAGCAAAAAAAATGTACTATGGAAGAGTTGTATTATAAAATAATACATGAAATGTTACCTGTGGCAGATAACCCCTCACGTGTTTTGGCTGTTCATTTTATTTTGAGAAATTAATGTTGTTCAACCAAGTTATCCTCAGAGGATAATTTGTCTCATTACACTGATAAAATAGCGAGATAAAAATAATCTCTGAAGCTCTAGTTCTGCACAGAGCTGTCTCTTGTCATAGTGGCCTATCTTTGTGGAGATTATTTCAGAACTAAGATTTAAATAGCGATTGCAATTTTACTAGCATTTACTGCAATAAAGTATGTTGATATATCTTAATAGTTTTTCTGAGTTCTCATTTACGCATATGCTATTTCCAGCACATAAGGCATAATGGTACCACTACCCAATTTAGTAGATTATTTGCATTTTCCAGCTATGCATGAATAAGTTGTCACATGAAAATCACACTACCTTATAAAGTATGATAAACACTTCTCGCTCTTTGTAATGATTTGTGTAGTAAATTAATGTTGTTTTACTAATGAAATACAGCCTGCAGATCCCTTTAAAACCTAGTCAATAATGACACTAAAGCCTTTGCATGCTTTGTAGGGTGAAAATGTCATTAAATGTCACTATAAAAATCTCCCAAATTCACTTGAAGTACTAGGTCTAGCTAATGTAAGTGCTGATCAGAGTAGGACTATAAATGTCTTGTTAGCGTGTGTTGCAGGTGGGGGTGAGTGTTGGCGAGTAGTCCTCTCAAAATCTGAGGTGGAATGAGACAAGGTAGTAACTCAGCCTGAATGCTATTCTAAAAGTAACTGATTCCTTATTCTTATAATTTGGTGCACAGTTTGCAGGGAGCTGGCAGATGTGTGCAATTGTTTGTGCCTTTACTTCCAGACTTACTGCTATATTCAAGATGATGGAAAATGCACCACTATTTTTCTCTGTAAGCAATAGCCTTTAGATGCAACAAGGGGATTTAATGAAATCTGAGGTTCATAACGTTCTGAGCTCATAATCTTAAAAATATGATGAGCGATGAATATTTCACACCTTTAAAGGAACTAGTTTTGCAAATTACAGATGTATCTTTTGTGACACCTTTAGTATGCCAGATGTTGCTTCAGTTAAATTTGACTTTATGCAACCCTATTCATAATACAGTTGTTATTCAAATAGCAATTAATATAATCAGTGTATTTGGGAAAAATCTCATCTGCTATTCAGATTTGCACCTTGATTTGAATAATGCATATATTCTTCTTTCTGTATATGATTTTCTTCACAATTTGTCTATTTCCTCTTTTTTTTTTTTTGAGGTAAATGTAATATAGAGCTTTGAAAAATCTTGTTCTTTGTATTTGGGAGTGAAATATTAATCTTAGAGTTAAGCTAATTTATAATATTTTGTTAAGAAAAAACATCAGGCAAGATGTAAAGCAGGGTATAAAGTTTTTAAAGTGCCATCTGTGATGACAAAAAGCAAATTGTAGATTTTTTTTCTGCTTTTTAATGTGAACTTCTGCTACTTTTCAAATTGCATATTGTTTTTCATTAAAACAGCTCTGAGAATTTGTATTCCAAAGGCTGAATAATGAGGTAAAATGATATATTACTCTTAGTTTTCTTTTTGCCAGGAGACACTTCAGAACAATTAGAAGTCAGGGTGTTGATTCTTTGTCCTTTTGAAATCAAATGCATGTATGCGATGAACTTCAGAACTCAACTCTACCAATAAGAGCTTAATCTGAAATTTATATTCAGTATTGTTTTCTTTTCCAATTCTCTGACTCCCTAAGTTTGTAAAGCATTTTGCCTTTAGATGTTGTTATACTTTGAAAGATCTGTGATTTAGTTTATGAAAATAAACTTAGACCATGGGACTCGCTTTGAGAAACCTGGTCTACTGGGGGCTGACGGGGTCCATCTGTCAGAGAAGGGGAAGAGCATCTTTGGTCATAGGCTTGCCAAGCTGGTGAAGAGGGCTTTACGTTAAAGCTGCCGGGGGAGGGGAACCTCAATCCATCCCACTCCTACCAGTTTGATGC
>NW_008824053.1:9750686-9752973 GCF_000699105.1 Pygoscelis adeliae | reverse complement strand
ACAATCGGGCTAGCTGCCTATCCGCACAGAGGCAGCTGCCACCACCCCACTCCCCAGGTCACAAAGCCCTGGGTGCCTTTCAGAGCACACATTACTCTCCAGCGTAAGATCTTGTAACTAGCCTTTGCCCACCAAGGGCTCCAGTTCCATAAGGCTCCTCCTAGACAATCCTCTGCATCACAGGATATTGCAGGAGCCTTCCTTTTTTCTCAGGCTTTTATAGGAAAGATGCAATTGCCTGCCAAACAGGACTACTGCCTGAGTGGCCTCTAGCTTGGTAAGGGTCAGAACAGCTCGTATGTGAGCTCTCTGAAATCTGTCCATGTTAAAATTGGACAAACAGAGATGAAAAATACAATACAACTTGGTTAAAGGTTCCACAGAGCAGAGCTAAGAACTGAACCTGTGTTTCTTCAGCCAAGCTTTGCCCCTGTGATAGGTCACTTTGAACTCCAAATCTCTTAAAGATGAAATATATATAATCTGTTTCCACATCCTCTGGTAGCATCCAGATCCTAGATACAGCTGCAGAATCTGGTCAGCAGCAGGTTATGGGCAGGGAGAAGTAAACATCTCCATAACTATTTGCAATTCAGTAATACAGGTTGCCCAGAGAGGTGGTGGATGCCCCATCCCTGGAAACATTCCAGGTCAGGTTGGACGGGGCTCTGAGCAACCTGATCTAGTTGAAGATGTCCCTGCCCCACGGCAGGGGGGCTGGACTAGATGACCTTTAGAGGTCCCTTCCAACCCAAACTATTCCACGATTCTATGAAAATATGAACAAATTTACAGGCTTGGAAGTCAAAGATCGGGAAAATCCTCAGCATTTCTTGAAGGTACTTGTAAATAGTAACAGTCTGATTAAAAAACATGCAGCCTGCAGTACAGACTTTGTCCACAGAAAAGGTGTATTCAATGTGTGGGATTCAGGGAATGGAACTAAAAAGAAGAAAAAGATTGAGACAGCATAAATGTAAAGAAAATTTTTTTCTTTGTTTTTTATTGAAACACATGCACTGGCTTTAAATAGAACAACACAAGGTCTGTAGATTGAACAGAAGCAACCTCCTGATGTGTTTAGGCTGCTCTATCTCTTAACTCTTGTTGCTTGTAAACAGAGAGGTTGTGAACAGCTTTTTCAGTTTTTTTTAAATAATGGCAGCCCTTACCTAAATCTCTATTGTTATGTCACAGCTCTTTCTTAAAAATGTAGCTGTTGGTTTTGTAGCTGAATCATTAGTCTGTGGGGTTCTCCCAGTTCCCTGAGAACTAATGCAGATTTTCAAGTTGTCATAAACTTAATTTTACTATATAGTATTTGAAAGAGGAAAAAATCAGGGAGAAATAAATGCCTCCTTTTCTTTGAAATGAAAGGGTATCTGGCAGTTCTTTTTAGAGTCATTACTGCAGTACTTCTGCTGCAGTGACCTGTGTGTAGAATGCCGAAGAGTAACAGAGAAGATGATCTCTGGTAAAATCTTTTGTCTGAAAATCATGCCAAAACAATCATCACGTAGTAAGAATGCTTTGTAAATTATTAGGAAATCATCACTGTGGAAAAAAGAGTAACTGCTATTCAAAAGCTCAACAAGTAACCCCAGCTTGTGGCATAAAGTAGAAGTTTTCCAAGAGCTCAGATGAAGAACATGGCTGACCATGGGAACAAATCCAAACCTTTCTTCCCAAATTCTTGTCTCACTTCCTTTAATCTTGCTGTCCCAGTTGTGTTTGCTGAGTGTGGTCTTTAGAAACTGATACATAAAACTGTGTGCAAAGCACAGGAGCTCACAGAAGGGCAGACAGGGTAGTGGATCAGAAAAGGAAAGGGAGCTTCTTCCCATAAGACGAAGTGTTATGCCATTGCAGTTATGAGGATAGTCATTTGTTGGTACATGTGAGGAACTGGTCCTGTCTTCCTTCTCCCCAGTTTCCGTAACATACCCACCAGACTGGCTGGCGTATAAATCAATGAGTAAAGATGGGAGAGCACTGGCTGGATACTTCAGTTTCTAACCTTCCAACTGCTAAGGGGGGTTGAGTCTATGGGTCAGACTAGAATAATTTCATTTAGGTTGGAAAAGACCTTTAAGATCATCAAGTCCAACTGTTAACCTAGCACTGCCAAGTCCACCACTCAGCCATGTCCCTAAGCACTACATCTACACATCTTTCAAATACCTCCAGGGATGGTGACTCAACCACTTCCCTGGGCAGCCTGTTCCAATGCTTGGCAACCCTTTCGGGGAAGAAATTTTTCCTAATATCCAATCTAAACCTCCCCTGG